>NC_137025.1:28996555-29099527 GCF_032717465.1 Coenobita brevimanus
TCTTAGGAAGAGGGCCCACAATATCCACCAACACACGGGTGAATGGCGCCTCAAAAGGAGGAATGAAGACTAGAGGTGCAACCTTTTCGGTCTGATTACACTTCCCCACAACTTGACAGGTGTGACAAGACTTACAATACCAGGAAACATCCCTGAAGATACCTGGCCAATAGAAGTGTTTCAAAATGCGTGCCACAGTCTTCCTCACTCCAAGGTGTCCTGCCAAACTGAAATCATGAGGCACTCTAACGATATCCTGCCTACAAACACGAGGGATAACAACTTGATGTACAACCTCCCATTCACAGTCGGCTGATGCTGTTGGGGGTCTCCACTTCCTCATAAGTACTCCTGACTTTATATAATAACAAGTAGAAGCACCAGCTGACTCTTCCTCACTGCAAGCAGAGTTAGCTAGACCTTTCAACTCAGGGTCAGCAACCTGCAACTCAACCAAATCTTGACGAGACAAATTATCAACACTATGGGGTACTGCCTCATCTGGTGAGTGGTCCAAATTAGCAAGAAAAGTGTCAGCTAGGATAACATCATCATCATCATTATCCTCTAAGTCTGTGTAACTTTAGACTTAGCCCTAGTGACAGCACATGCAGGGAGCCCATCAAGGGACATCCACAATCCTGGGTCGCAGCCACTGGCTCACTAGACAACTGAGGAGTTGGCTACACTTGACTTCCACCAATATCATTTCCAAGTAAGAAAAGTTACACCTGACATTGGGAGTGTCTCAACCAACCCAACCATAACGGAACCATTAACAAAACCAGACTCTAAATTCACTCTGCACAGAGGGACAGAGAAGTAATTATTCCCTACACCTTGTAAGATTACAGTTTCATCAGAGGAATTAACATTAAAGCCTAGAACATTGGTCAGCATAAGAGATTGGCAAGCACCTGTATCACGATATATTTTAACTGATTTCCTGTCATTACTGTCCAGAGGACTGACAAAACCATCAGACAGGAAAATAGCAAATGAACTCTTGAGAGTGACACCCACGTTACTGCTCAAAAGAGGAGCTCCATCATGAGGAATTAAATTTACCCCTCAAAGCAGGTTCAGTTAACTCAGTTAAAGAATTCTGGGAACTCTCAAAGGTGAGACACTAGACCAATTGACTGAATATTTAAAGACTCCTTTTTGTTCACATCCATGTCTCCTGAAACATTTCTCTGTAGTATGACCAAGCTTACTACAATAAGTACATTTACGTTTCTTAAATCTAGAGGTGGAGCTGGTATTTACTTCCTGAGAAACATCATCTTTATTCTCTTTCCTGTTACCTGTACTCTGAGTAGAGGCAACGTACTTACTCTCAGCTTTCCTTTTTCTCTAGAATATCTCTTGTGAGTGAGAACATATTCATCAGCTAAAACTGCAGCATCAGACAAATTATCTATTCTTCTCTCATCAAGATATAGGCTTACATCATTATTAATACACCTTTTGAAGTCCTCCAGCAAAATCATCTGCTTAAATCTACCAAAATCAGAATCTACATTCTTAGAATTTAACCACTGCTCTAACAGATCTTCTTTGATTTTTGCATACTCAACATGGGATTGCTTATCTTGCTTATAAGTTGTCCTAAATTTTACTCTATAGGCTTCAGGAACAAGCTCATAGGCCTTAAGAATCAAGCTCTTAACTACATCATAATTATGAGATTGATCCTGAGGCAAAAAGATGCATAAGATACTTGAGCTTTACCGGTGAGAACAGTTTGAAGGAAGTACTGGCCAATACTCTTTTGACAAAAAATCTTTAGCTTCATGAAGAGTAGTAAATTAAACATCATGAAGTTTAAATCACAGTCACAAAATATCAGAGCTAGATATCCAGTTATGATAATATCCTGAATATCCTGATAAGAGGTCGCCAAATTTATGTTACGGAACAGAGAAAACTGTCCCGCAAAGTTCCAGGTTCAAAACAAAAGAGTTAGGTAAAATTACAAGTTAAAGTTTAATGCTCAAACTAACAACAAAACATTCAGGACTCATAAGGATAATGTAATGGCAAAAAACAGGTTAAATATATGGTTAACTGCAATAGCCTCTATTAACACGAAATTAGCAAGTGTAAATTAATCTAAGTCAGCCCTGATAAAATGAGAAAACTGGATAATGCTCAGTGAATGCAAGATATATTATTACAGATACAAAATATTATCAATAATGGCTGACACTTAAAACACATGAATCACAAAACCTCACTAGGCCTACGAATTAACAACCCATGCTATACAGTAAAAGAAAAAATGCAATAACACTTATACTCAAATTACACAGCTGATAGATGGTTGGAGACTTCCTCAGCACTCACAATAATAACAACTGTACAGGGGAGGACAGAGATGTGAACAAAATGAGGAGTAGATCTAAGTGGCAATTAATGTAGAGACTGAGCTCATTATATAGGGGCCGGCAGAGCCTGATACAACTTGTAAGAAGGACGCGCAAATGAAGCCATAGGAGACAAAGAGTTGACACTCCTGCTCTGAACAACAGAAAGAACGACTTACTCTACTATAAGGGTAGAAGGGGGGAGTGAGGTAGAACACGCTCGTGATCAAACATGTAGCATACTGTACGTTAGAATTACACAAAGGATGATGAAATCATAGGCTATGTAACAATATATATATATATATATATATATATATATATATATATATATATATATATATGTCACAAGCGTCCAGTGCGTCCCTATATTCATATATATATATATGTCACAAGCGTCCAGTGCGTCCCTATATTCATTTGTCGATCATTTTACATGTCCGTCATGCTTCTGTCTTGTATAAAATATTGCTAACATTGTTAAAACAACCTGTCTTCTTGCTCTGGTCATCAACATGAAAGTTAACAAGCAAGGTTACACATATATAAAAACTTTAGTCTGTTTTTATCTTTTTATTCAACATTTACATTTGGGGTGTACAAGAACAAATATCTTGAGCATCATCTTTTCTTGGCCTGATTGTTATATGTTTCATCCCACTCTGTAGCCTATATAGTCCAGCACAATCTCGGTACTTAACTTGCGTTTCCATCGAGACGATGAAGCGCAGAAATAGAGAAGAGGTGAGAGATGAGACGAGAGTTAATTAAACTAACCGAAACTAAACAAAAATAAGTTTCATAAGTCTGACAAAGAGATAAAGGGCAAGAAGCTGAAACAGATAAGAAAAAAATGAGATGCAGCAGAATAATGAAACACTAATACAGTTTGGCGAAAGAAGAAGAACTTGGTGACGGAAAAGAGACATTGGGTAAATAGAGGCAGGAATGAATTACATACCAGCAATCATCCTTGTATTTCCGCTACCATCAGATTGTTTATTCAGAGACTTTTTCAAGAGATTTTGGATGGAATAGTTTAAAATTACATCTAACCCCTTTTTTCGTTGTCTCTCCTAAGCTGAGGGAAATTGCCTGAAAAGAACTGTAATAAATTTTATAATACATCTCTGAACGGCAGAGGTTATGATTACTGACCGAATGTGGAAGAAGAAACTACTGCACCGAGAGAAAAGAGCAGCAGACGAGAGACAAATACTGAAGTAGAGAAATTGGAAAAAACGAACGAATGGTAAACCAGTATGTAGATGTAGCCGAGGGCTGCATTCCTTACCCCTTATGTCCACTGTAGTAGCAGATACAAAACTTGATATTCGCTCTTAGTAGGATCATTGTGAGACCAAATGCCGCACAGACATCCGGGTATTTAAAGAACCCATAATTACGGCGGCCCAGAGGGTAGTGTGACAGGTGAGGTGGAAATGTCAGTGCAGGAGAACAAGAAATTGTAGGCAGGGAGAGGAAAGGAATGTGAGGGCCAGGAAATGCGAGATGCAGGGGGATGCAGAGGAAGGGGGCTGAGAGAGGTAGGGAGATGCGAAAGGCAGTGTGCTGAGAGAGGCAGAAGGGGCTATGACAGGCAGAGCGATGGATGAGGTAGAGGGCTGGGTGAGGAAGGTGGCTGGAAGAGATAACGGGTACGGTTTGGTTAAGAAGTAGGGGCGAGGGTGGTGGGTATATAGTTGAATCACATCATTTTATGAAGACGAGCTAAACCATGAGCAAATGAGACGGTACATGCTATTCAAGACAAGTGAACAAAAGCGTGGAGGCGAGCTGAGTTTGTTAGAATGGGAGACTGGAATTTAAATGACCAGAAACAAAGAATGATATACAAATTGTTGGAAGAATACAAGATTTTTCTTATCTGTGACGAAAGGGAAATCAGAAGGGGGATACACTGGGAGGGATTAAGTAAAACACACACACACACACACACACACACACACACACACACACACACACACACACACACATTCTCGATTTCCCCCTCCGTCACTTTTTCCCAGTCAATCTTTTCTTCCCTTGTGGCCTTAATACATAACTATTTTAGTGCTGGCCCGAAAATATACCAATGAGGTAAGGTCTGGAGAAACACGAGGGGTTGGACAATTCCCTCAGGCAACACTGTGGAAGGGACGATGGGTGACCTTGTTATGAGAGAGAGAGAGAGAGAGAGAGAGAGAGAGAGAGAGAGAAAGAGGGGGAAGGAAGGAGAGGGAGGGAGGAGGGAGGGAGAAGGAGAGCGGAATGGAGGGAGGCAGGGAGGGAGAGGGAGAAGGAGTGAATGGGAAAGGGAGAGGAAGGGACTGGGAGAGGAAGAGAGAGGGAGGGTAAGGGAAGGGGAGTGAGAGAGAGGGGAAGGGAGGGAGAGGTGGAGGGAGGGTGAGGGGGAGGGAGGGAGAGAAAGGGAAGGAGAAGAGATAGGGGGAGAAATTCATGAAAGTTGGTCTTGTTGTTGCAGATGAGAATGGATCTAGGAATAAAAGGAGAGAGAAATGGAGAACCAGAAGTGACTGACATAAGGAAGAGAAAAGGAAGGCGAGAGAAAGAAGGAAGAGGGGAAAAACATGATTAGATAGAGGGAAACAGGAGGAATAAGTGTATAAGAAAAGGGGGATGAGAAGAGGAAGAAGGCTGGGAAGGGAACAGAGAAAAAGAGGCTTAGGAAGGAGAGACTGAGAATGTATGAGGAGGAAGGAAGGAAGAAGAGGAAAGAATAAAGGGGTTAGATGAATGGAGGGTAGTAGAAGGTTGTACACGAGGGGACATAAGAGGAGAATATACAACTAAGAGAAGAGGAAGGGAAAAGAAGAAGACAAGAGAAGTGTAATGTGAAGAGGAAGACGGGCGATGAGAGACGGAAGAAACGACAAGTACGAAAGAGTGAAGGAGGAGGGAGGAAGTAGGAATAAGAATGTAGGTTGAAGGGACAAGAGGAGAGGAAGAAGAAGAGAAGGAAGGAGAGGGAGAGAGAGAAGAGAAGGACGGGAGAAGCGAAAAGGGAAGCGTAAGAAAAGGATATGAAGATGGAAGATTAGGGAAATGAAGAAAAAAGAACCGGGAATAAACAGTGGAGTAGATAAAAGGAACAAGGGAGAGGAGGTTAAATAACAGAGAAGAGAAGAACGAGGGAATGGAAAAGACAAGAAAGAGATGAAAGAAGAATAAACGAAGAATGGAGAGAAAGAAAAAGAGAAAGGGGAAGAGGAATGGATGAAAGGAGAGAAGGAAAAGAAAAAAGAAAAGGAATTGGACTTGGGCAGGGTCTGAAAATTAATGGAAATATCAGAGGGAAAAAGAAGAAACAAAGAGAAAGAAGAGAGATGAGAAAATGAAGAAAGTTATAGGGACAGGAAGAGAAAGAGTGCATAACAGGGCAAAAAGGTGATGCACGGTGGCAATGGAAGTAAATGGGAATGTTGTGAAAAATGAATGCTGGAGAAAAGGCATGAACAATGAGAGGAAAATGAGTAACACTGCAAAGAATATGACGAAAAAAATGTAAAGAGAAAAGTAAGAAAAAATAAATAATGATGTACGGTTTATGTAAACAGGTAGAGCATCATAGAAGGGTCAGTATATTACCCAACACACACTATAGATCCTATTACGCAACTTGTGCGTCTGTATGTGCTTAAACTATGGATGTGAATGGGTAAGTTTCTGTGTGTGTGTGTGTGTGTGTGTGCGTGTGTGTGTGTGTGTGTGACAGACAGACGGACAGACATAAGGAAAAATAATTATATGAGCATTTGTCAAGCTTAGTAGAGTCGACACTTCACGTTTCTTTCTCTCCCGTATCTACAAAACACACACACACACAGTCTCTCTCTCTCTCTCTCTCTCTCTCTCTCTCTCTCTCTAGCCGGACGTCTTAATCCTGTTAAGGTTGTCCACAGAGAAGTTGCCTCAATGTTGCCCTGTCCTCTGCTACTTTTCCGCTCTCACTGCAACTCACCCCCGCCCCCTCTCCCCTATCATATATCGCTCCAATCCACCGCTCATCTTATCCTCTGTCTTCCCCTTCCTCTCTTCCCCTTCACCTCACTCACATACTCTCTTCCTGTTAGTATCTCATTCTTCATCCTCTTAGTTTTAGTCACACGCACATGACCATGGCAACGTTCCCTCAGTTCCCAGCTTGTCTGTCTCTACATGTAACTCCACGTGCTCCATTCAAGTAACTCACTTTCTCTGCTATCATTCCTGACCTGCTCCCTTTCTACAAGGTCCAAAAATAGTGGGGATCGCAATACTGGCATGCAGCACCTTTTTCTATTTCCGTATTCTCTATTATCTCTTATCACTGCTTTCAACCCAGACCAGCGATCTTCCTTCCTTACTATACCCTTTCATGCATTTCATCCACTTAATTTTCATCTTTATTCATCACACAAACAGAATATTTGAATGCATTTCCATTCTCCGTTTCTTGAACATCTAGAGTGAATGTGCATTCCCTGACTTTATTTTCCTCAATTATCATCGCTTTCTTCTTAGTTATATTGGGACAGTTGGTAGAGGAGTTTGGAAGGGTGTGTGAAAGGAGGAAATTGAAAGTAAATGAGAATAAGAGTAAAGTGATGAAGTGTACGAGGTTGGTTGATGGTAGGGGGATGAATATAGTTTTGAATGGCGAGTTGCTTGAGGAGGTAGGAGTGTTTTAAATATCTAGGGTCACATGTTGCTGTGTATGGAAGAATAGATGTGAGAAGTCAGGTTTAGAATAAATGAAGTAGGAAAGTTGCTGGGAGGAATGAAAAAAGTGTTTAGATGTCGTTCGCTTAGAATGGATGTAAAGAGAAGGCTGTATGAGGGTGTTGTGGTACCGACTGCATTGTATGGGGCTGAAACATGGAATATGGGTGTAGCAGAGAGGAAAAGTTTGAATGTAATGGAGATGAGGTGTCTAAGCAGCATGTGTGGAGTGACGCGTATGGATCGAGTGCGGAATGATGAAGTGCGAAGGAGAACTGGAGTTGTTCGGGAGATGGCTGGTAGAGTTAAGCAGAGGGTGTTGCAATGGTTTGGGCATATGGAGAGAATGGATAATGAGCAATTGGTGAAAAAGATAACTAGATCTGATGTGAGAGGTGTAAGGCTGAGAGGAAGACCACGAATAGGATGGATGGACAGTGTGAAGAGAGCGCTGGATGCGAGAGGGATTTCTGTTGAGCAAGGAAGAGTGGCTGTGCGTGACAGAAATGGGTGGAGAGAAATTGTGAATGAATAAATGATGACGCAGCCCTGAAGGGATATTCTCACGCATTTGGTCTGATCAGCTATTTCAGGTCAGGTGCGGGTAAGGGGATGAGTCTGTTATGATGTGGCAGGGGTAAACCAGCTCTGCTGTCGGGCCCTGCTGCGGATGTCACTGATTGCATTGCGCAGTTGACCCTTGTGCAGTGTGGTGCGGTGAGGATCTGTCCGTTCTCCCCTCTGGGGCTAAGATGCGAATGAATGTGTTTGAATGGATGAGTAAATGGGGAGTGTGTCGTCTCAGCTCACCTCCACTTTCCTTGGAAACAGCCTAGAGTATATAGATAAAGGTATATAGATAGAATTTTATTTTCGTATGTACACTGCCAAATTCGTTTTACCCAAGCTTTGCAACGGTTCAGTCGAACTTTACGTAATAGTACAGTCATCATCAACAATCAAGATTCAAACGGCGATTTCCATATCCTACCATCTCTCACAAATGACTACTCTGGCCTTCGCTGCCCAACTTAAGTATTTTTGTCGAACTCCATTCATTTTTATATATATCTACTGAGAAATGCCGTGGAGACATAATATATTCATAATTCAATCCAACAATAAGGTCAAAACAACTCTACTGGTTTTACTTCTCACACGAGCAACAGCCCTGGTGCCATCAGACATACTCTTAACAACATTCAGCAAGTATCCATCTACTCCACTTACATTTTCAGTACCTTGCACAGTCTTTGTTTACCTACTCTACCATTATATTTTCTCCAGCTCCATAAGGGGCAGCATTCAACTTCTTTCCTTTCTTTACTTACTTTTTCACTAAACATGTCGTACAACGAATATAATGCTTATGCAATTTCCTCCCTTCACTAAGAACCCCTTTGTTCTTCGGCAACTAATTCCCATGCTATTGCTCTAACTTCATCGACAAGTACCTAACATATATGTTTATCTGACACACTGAGAAGCAAAATAAGGAAATTAATAGGCGTATGTTAGGACACAAGTCAAGAGTGAGAGCAGTGGAAATGAGTTATTTAGAGGAGCCTGTGGAGTCACATGGAGAGACAGGTTGACAAATGAGGATATAAAAGGAGTGTTGTGGTGTATGGATGTGGATGTGATAGGAAGCGTTAGGAGGAATACATTGAGTTGGTTTGTGCCATGTGGAGAGGATGGAGGGTGAAAGACTGACGAAGAGAGTGTATGTGAGTGAGGTGGAGGGGGGAAAAAGGAAGGGGAGGCCGAGGATGAGATGGAGGGATGGGGTGGAGAGGTATATGAAGAGGGGGTTGTGAGTTGGGAGCAGGGCAGTGAAATGGCAGGGGGAAGAGGCGACTTGGAGGCGATTTGTTTGTCGCCACCCCAAACGGGATTGCGGCGTCTGGCAATTGATAGATGGATGTTAGTTTATTCCCGTTCAGCTGGTGACAAACGTAAACAGCACAGGCAAAGTAGTACCCCATTCTACTATAGTGCCATAATTTTAAAGTATAAGTTATTATTGTAAGTGTAATCTTAAGCTTAGGTTATTGTTGTAAATATAGTTTGTACAGTTCATGATTCAGCCATTAAGTTCCTATATTTAAGTTTAGTCTTGAGTCGATATTCATAATGAGGGCATGATTCTGATATTGATAGTACTAAGTCGAGAATTGGTGCGAAAATGTGTATACAAATGAACCAGCCGTTTTCAACAAAGGCGTATAACCGCAGAAGTTTTTAGTAGGGATTAACAATCGCGAATGTCTTCCCTCGTAGTCTGATCTAGAGATTTACATGCAGAAGTTAATAGTATTCCCCGTTTGAACTATGCAGTGGTGGATTGAGAGTTATCTGAGACATGACTGTTGATATTGATAGCCAAAGTAGTGAAGCGAGAATTCATGTTATTGGAGTCGTGTCATCAGTCATAGTAGGGCACATGAACCGGCATGGAAATAAACTGTCCTGATTCCTAATGTAATTTGGCTTCGTTATGATTAAAGTTCCTGTAACACGCCTATTACAAAAATTTTAAACATCGTAAGTCATTTTTCCTACCATATGTCGAGTGCAAAATGTATTCTTCGTTATTCTTTGGAGAGCTTAGTAGAAGCAATAATATTTCAAAGTAATCAGTTAGAAGTTTTAGCCGATTCCGGATATTCCTTGATCGTCTAGTATAAAAGGCGGGGAGCCGCGTCAAACCGTCAGATTGCTGCTCCTCTTCCTATCGTTTACAGGTTAGTGACGAACTCTCACCTCCCGCCCCCCTTTTCTCCTTCGTGAAATATGTCATTATATACGTCTATGAGTTAAATTGGCGATATTTCCACTGATCCCACTTGTACTGAATAATGAGATTGCTGCTCCTCTCTCCATCGTTCACAGATCGAAAGTTCTAGCTACGGTCTAACCCGTCTCACATGAAATCACACAGCCTCCTCTTTTTCTTAGTTCCAGCAATCAAAGAATATATCGGGTGGTCCATGGAGTTACTGTATCTAGTCTGTATACTGATTCTTGAGTTATTGAACAAGTTTAGTCTTAAAGAGGAATATCTTTGGTGGTAATCTTTTAGGTTTCTTCTCGAACAGTCCGTCAGAGACCTCGGGAATAATGTATCCATGTGTATCAGTATTCTTCAATTTAGCTTGTAAAGATTCATATTTCTGGAATTCATAGATCCTGAGTGATTATATCTTGTTTGTTCTGTCTCATTCATAGTTCAAAGAGTTATCTGTCTTTCAGATCATTAATGCTTAGTTCAATCTTAGGTTAATTCATTTTGAGTTTAAATTTTGCTATCCTCTAAGGAGTGGTACAGACGAGACGCTGAGTGGCTCGAGGAGCTTACCTAATATCTATTTGCTCACGCACTCACAAAATAATGCCATGGGTTAGAACAAGAGACCAACGGGAGCAGGTTTTCTGGACGACAGATGTGAGAAAAGATCTGCAGGATATTTTTATAGATTATTGGTAAAATGAGGGGCAAAATTCCATACCAGATAAATGAGCCAATAATTTTCACGGTTTTTTGCATGAGTGTAGAACCGTGAAAAGAGACATGGCTGAGAACAGACAGATCTTTGGCTACATATATTATTTTCATCTAGCTCTGAAGCCATGAAAGTAAGCCCGTTCCTGAATCTCAGTGGATCACCTATAACAAATTAACTGGACATTCTAACAAGTCATTCGTTTTGGCTTCTTTTTCGTTTTAGTGGTACGGTATTAATGAAGGTGTTTTTATGTACGGCGTCAGTAGATCCAGTGGGAAAGCAGCGAACACACACAAACTGTTCCCTAAAACAACTGGGATAAAACCCCGTGGCCACACACTCTCTAACACATTGCTGAAATTCATTCCCCCACCAACTACAGCACAAACACACACACACACACACACACACAAACACACACACACACACATTTCAAGTCATCCACAGCTTCTGTTCTTCCTTCAGATTCAACTTCCTCCTCGACTAGGTTTCTTCTTTACCCCTGCGCAATTGTTGACTCTATACAGGGGTTTTATCTGCCCTGTGTGGAGTACAAACTCTCATGTGTGGGGAGGCTCTCCACATACAGCTCTTCTCAATAGGTAGAGTCAAAGACTTTTCGTCTCATTAACTCTCCTCCTCTTAATGACTCCCTTCAACCTCTGTCTCCTTCATCACACTGTCTTGCATCTTTATCTCATTTCTATCGCTAATACTTCAATGGTCACTGCTCTTCTGAACTGTCTGCATGCATTCCTCCACCTGTATGACGGGCATGTAGCACCCGTCTATGGTCCTTTCACCGCAAGAAGTCCGTTCAGGGTGGGGCCCACCTAGTGAATCACCTCTAGCGATGCTGCCCCAAATCAACCGTAGTACATGCCTCTCTCTCTTATTTCCCACATCTATGTGCTATTTGAAATTGTTTTTTTATATTCTGTATATAGTAAAAGGAAGCTATATGTACACACTGATGTATCCACTTTTTAAATTATAACAATGATTTGAATGAATTCTATGACACATGGCATGCTTTTTCCCATGTTTGCCCACATGAAAGCCAATAAGTTGCCAATTTGACCACCAATTATCGGATTATCACTCTCTCCCAACCTACCCCCATCCCCGCCTGTTTCTCCCTCTCTCTCTCTCTCTCTCTCTCTCTCTCTCTCTCTCGTCAATATAACAGACAGTTCTGATGACGAAGAAGATTATGATTAAAGATCAGAGAGAGGATTAGGCCTACAGGGGGAAACCTCTTAAAAATACAAAACGCGCCTAGACTTTTACCTCATAGATGGTGTTGGAAAAAAAAATTGAAAATAAATAATAAATATATACAATATATATATATATATATATATATATATATATATATATATATATATATATATATATATATATATATATATAGAGAGAGAGAGAGAGAGAGAGAGAGAGAGAGAGAGAAACAGGTGTGATGAGGGAGTAGGCTCAGGGGAGACAGAGTGATAATCCGATAATTGGTGGTCAATTTGGCAACATCGCACTCGAGGGAATTCCAACTTCTGCCACACCCTGAACGGACTTCTTTGCTTGCGAAAAGGACCATAGCAGCAGACTCTCATCCCTTTTCTGTCCCAACTCTGTAATACAAGAGTTAACCTTTACTCCCAGTCCTTCATGTATGCAACAAGTCAACTCTGGAACTGTCGTCCCCTGTCTGTATTTCCTGCTTCCTATGATCTCCAGTCTTTCAAACGCAGTGTGTCCAGACATCTGGAAATGATCGGATCTTGAATTTGGCTCTCTCTTGGACTTTGTTTTTCTCTTGGAAGGAACAATAATTGCAGGCTCGCGGCGCTTTAGTTCCTTCTTCTTCGCATTAAAAAAAAAAAAAAAAAAAAAAAGAATGCAGTTTAATACAGGATGTGCCAGAGTGGACTGCTAGAAGAAGATGAGGCCGAGGTAAGGCCGAGGAAACCCTGGTTGAGCACAATGAAAAGAGAAGCAGGAGAGGAGTGTTGAGGTGGGACCTGCAGGAGATGGCAAGAGACAAATATTGGTGGAGAGAGTTCATCGAGACCCTATGCATCCTGTGGGGTGCCACAGGAAATAATTGATTGATTGATATAATGTAGATGGATGGATATTGTGAACACACACTAAAAATGTCTAGGAGCTATTAGAAATTTACACAATGTATAACTAAATTATTTGAGAAATGTTTTATTGCAGTGGTAACAGAATTAATTATGAGACTCAATAACCATGGATGATAGAAGGACAAAAGAATGTTCCATTAAAACTATGAATAGTTATACGAGTATATTACTTCTATCATGAGACCATTTCTTGATAATAACAGTAAGCATAACATATATTATGTGCTGCAGAAAGTATTACGTCCAGCAGAATGAAACATTAACGATGAAATAGTTCATGCAAAGGGTAATAATATAAAGGAATCATGGAAAATTGTGAAAAATTATATTCAAAGAGAAAAATATTGGATAAGAAAAATATCCTGTATTTTTTATAGGTAACAGAGAAATGAAAAACGACAGATTTATTGCAGGGAATAATAACAATTACTTTGTAAAGGAACAATTACTTTGCAAAAAGGAACAGCGTGGTGGACTGAAGAGAGGTGAAACAGTGAGCTGTGGCACAAAAGAAGAAAGCATACAATGAATGGGTGAGAAATAGGGGCGTGGAAGAAGTTGAGAGGCGGAGAGAGAGAGAGTTATATGTGGAAAGAGGAAGAGAGAGGTGAAAAGATTAGTAAGAGAGAGTAAAAGAAGAGAGTGGATGAGGGAATTTGGAAGGAATTTGAGTGTAAAAAGTGGAGGGACTGTAAGAAAATGTTCTGGAGAGAAGTGAAAAAGAAGTAAGACAGGGTGGAAGTGAAAGTTAGTTGGGGAGTGAAAGATAAAAATGGTAGATTACTAGTAGACAATGGAGAAAAAGTGAGCAGATGGAGAGAGAACGCCTTAAGGAAAAGTAAAGAGAGTGTAAGTGGCTGGGGAATGGCTGGGAGAAGGAGGGAGATGAGAAGACAGGAAGATCAGTAGGATGGAAGTTGTGGAAGCAATGAAGAAAATTAAAATGGGGAAAGCCCCATGAATTAATGGAGTGTGTGGGGAAATGCTGAAGCATGGGGGAGAGATAGCAGTAGAATGGATGTGGAAGATGTGCAGATTGGCCTGGGGAGGAAGGTAGAGTCCAGGAGGATTGGAAGTCAGAGTATAATTATTCCCTTGTACAAAAGGAAAAGGGAAAAAGAAGTGTGTGGTAATCATAGGGGCATTTGTCTTGCTTAGTATAATAGGAAGAAGTGCTGTGGTAGGATACTTATAGACAGAGTTAGAGAGAAAGAACAGAGGAAATTAGTTGGGGAGAAGAACAGGGAGGCTTTAGGAAGGGGAAGAGGAGTTGTGTAGATCAGATATTCATTCTTAGATCTTTCGTGGAAAAGTTTCTAGAGAAGGGGAAAGAAGTTGTATGCGGCTTTCATGGATTTGGAGAAAGCATATGAACAAGAGTGGATAGACAAAGATTGTGGAAAGTGTTAAGAATATATGGAGTAGATGGGAAGTTGTTGAATGCTGTGAAGAGTATGTACGATGGTGCAGAAGGCTGCAGTGCGTGTGGATGGTGAACTAAGTGAATTTTTCTTTTTGAAAGTTGGTTTGAAACAGGGATGTGTCATGTCTCCATGGTTGTTTCAATCTGTACATGGATGGGGTAATAAAAAAGAGGTACAAAGGAGTAGGGTAGTGGATGTTGGAGTGGCCCTGGTGAGAGAGGATAGTGTTTGGAAACTCCCTGTACTGTTGTTTGCAGATGATACTGTGTTGTTGAGTGAAGACGAAGGGGAGCTGCAAGGCTTGGTGGATGAGTTTGAGAAGGGTGTGTAAGAAACGGAACCTAAAGGTGAATGTAGGGAAGAGTAAAGTGATGGTCTTTGAGAGAGGTGAAGTTAGTGAATGTACAGCGAGGTTAGATAAGGTGAGGAATTGGAAAATGTCAGAGTACGTTTAAGTATTTGGGTAGTGTGATGAAGTAAGGATGGAGGTTTGGAGGGTGAAGTGCTTGAAAAGGGTACAGCAGGGAAGAAAGGTTGCACTGGTTCCTTGAAAGCAGTAATAAGAAACAGGGGAAGTGAGCATGGAAGTGAAAAAGTTACTACATGACAGTATTGTGGATACCAACTCTAACGTTACGGAAGGTGAAGCTTGGACATTGTTGGAAGGACACAAGTCAAAGAGTGAGAGCAGTGGAAATGAGTTATTTAAGAGGAGCCCGTGGAGTCACGTGGAGAGACAGCTGGACGAATGAGGGATATAAAGGAGGCGTTGTGGTGTGGATGTGGATGTGATAGGAAGCGTTATGAGGAACACACTGAGGTGGTTTGGCCATGTGGAGAGGATGGAGGGTGAAAGACTGACGAAGAGAGTTTATGTAGAGTGAGGTGGAGGGGGGAAGAGGGAGGGAGGCCGAGGATGAGATGAGAGGGGATGGGGTCAGGAGAGGTATATGAAAGAGGGGGTGTGGAGTTGCAGGAGCAGGTCAGGTGAAATGGCGGGGGACAGAGTCGACTTGGAGGCGATTTGTTTGTGGCCACCCCAAACGGGATTGAGGCGTCTGGCAATAGATAGATAGATAGATAGACTTTGTAAATATTGGTAGAAATATTAGCAGTTCCCTTTCCATTAGATATAGAGTTTTTAACTCTTACTTACTCTTTTACAATGTAACTGCCACATTTTATTTCTTACCAATTTCAAATACTGAAGTCATGAAAGTAGTTATGGAATTAATGAAAAGAGGGTCATGACTAGGTTAATATCACTGTGAAATTTGTTAAAGAAACATGTATATCCCTCATTGATTCATTTATCTCCACATTCATAAAACTTTCATTGACTCAAGGTTTTCTCCCAAAAGAAATGAAGAGAGAAATAAGTTAAATCTAATATCTCTATATCCAAAGGAGGAAATAAAACACAAATGAATTACAGCACTGAAGACTGAAATTTGTATTACCATTATTCTCTAAAATACTTGAATGATTGTTGATGAAAGGCGCTATTTTAATTTATTAGTACACCTAGTATATTATATAAATATTAGTTTTGATTTTCTCTAGAACATGATACTAATTTAATATTAATTACATTGCCTGTTATAATAACAGAGTCGCTTGATAAAGGAAATATAATGCTTGGGGTATTTTGGAATCCTAATCAGGTGCATTGATGCTAAATTACTTTAGAACTATTGGCACAAGAGGAGCCGGATATGAATGGTTTAAGAATTATCTTTCTGAATAGACTGTTTTGTTAAATTTTACAATGTTCACTCATCATTCAGTAGTATTTCTTGTGGTGTACCACAGGGTTCTATATTAGGGTCCATGAAGGTCTTTCTATTTAAGTTAACGATATCTCATGTGCGTCACTATCATTATTTCTTATTTTATTAGCTGATAGATACTACTGTTTTTCTAGAAGGTAAAAATACAGTTGATGTAATGTGCCAAATGAATGTGGAAATAGACACCGTAGAGTACAATGGATGAATACAAACCAGCTATATATATTGAATAATATGATTTTTTCATCTGAAAAGGATATGCTTAACAGCTGTATGTTAGTGTTAGTATTGGTAATTATGTCAGTAAAGCGAAACCACAGTATATTTCTGGTAGTATAATATTGATTTATGGTTTGTCATCACGAATGAATATTTACAAGTACACTGCTGACAGTTGATGAATCTTACCTAAAGCAAGAAAGGTGATCAATGAATCTATGCTCATTACCATTTATAAATCCGTTTCTATATCCCCATGTTTGCACACTGAATTGAAATATGAGGGAGCATCTAGTACAGTGAGCTCGTACAGTATGCGAGTGGATAGGCGGTCCACGACCTCGCGCACTGTGATTTTGCATACTGTGAATACATAATCTTATGGGGAAAATAACATACTGTATGGGAAGGCCCCCCCCTCAAACCTTGATATTTTTTAAACTTTAAAAGACATAATAAAGAAGAGAAAATTTTTAAGACATATACTACATATATAACTAAAATAACAAAAGTAGGGTCAGTCACCTTAAAAACAGTAGAACCAACAAGCCTGGATGGACTTAAATAGCAGAGGTTCTTGAGGCTCAGCAACACACTTAGGAGTGCCCCTGCCGCACCGGCCGCTGCATCTTTCCCACACGCACCAACACTTTTCTCCTCATAAATGACTCCCTCTTGAGCACCTTCCCCACCAGTTTTCCAACTCAGTCTCTTCGGCCAAAAGAAACCCCTCGAAATTCAGTGTTGACACAACTGACATTGCATCCTCTTCTTCCTCTACAAGACCTTGGATCAGACGATGTAGTTGTTTCCTCACTTTCACTTTCCTCGAGGAGCAGCTATGTGTAACTTGTTACGAGCGTCTGCCTCCTGTAAATTCTCTTGCCTGTGCCTGTCTGTGTAGAAGCAGAAGGCTTTGTTCAAATTAAGAACCTCCTCCGTTCTTTGCTGGGAGACTTCCTGTTCTTTCAGTTCTTCTTTGAGCTTATCCACTGCTGCAAGGATCTTGCTTATCCTTGACATAGACAGTTCTATGCCACTCTCCAACACACTAGGCTCCTCTACCTGATTCTGCTTGGCCTCGGGCTCAGCGCCAGCCTCGTTTACCTGATGCATCACTTCCTGGGGAGGCTGTTCCTCGATAGCAGTGTGCACCTCTCGTATGTCAACCAACGTTACGTCCTCGAAACCTGGTACAGCTCTCTGCTGCTGTCAGTGTGGCTGCCTCAGCCTCCGCCAGTGGCTGAATAGCCGTCCGGTGGTTCGTGCATAAATGAGGCACTGGTAGTTTTTTTTTTTTTTTATGTGTCCGACTCTGGGCATAGGCTTCACAGCCTGCTTTCAAGGCCCAGTAGTCCTCCCACGTACTGCACACCTCTACATGTCACCACGTCGGCGATAACACCCACCGTCCATACTGGATACATGCTAGGGCTGTCTCATACAGGACTGGTGTATTGGCATTAGCGGGGGTATTTTTACGACATGTTGGCGGGTCTTCTGGTAGATCAGTAAAGTCTGACTTTTATGAAATTCAAATCCTTAACCCGTCACGTCCCGAGGTATTCCGCACCTCCGACATCCCCCAGTCCCGAGGTATTTTCGATTTTTTTTTTGGCTAAAACCTTCGCTTTTGGTGAGAAACATCGAAAATTCATAGAGAAATCGCTCACCTGAGGTTTAAAGTGCCCAATCCAGGTAGGAGTTCCTCCTTACCTGAGTGGGTTTTCTAACATGCTGGCACCAAAGAAAACGAGTTCTATGGGAGGGTAACTATTTTATCCACTCATAAACGGTATTTATTTATTTACTTGGTACGAATGTATATGTAGTATGACAGTATATTGGTTTTCAAGCAGTAATAAAGGCATTATAAGCATTGTTTCACTCACTAACTAATCACCATACCTGACCTATTTTTGCCACACTACCTGATCATTATTTCTGGCTGTTTCTTCTTCTAATGCTATGTAAACATTGTCCTCCACATTGTCATCGATTGGGGAATCACTCTGGCCCTGAATAACTTTACTAGCCAGGTCACTGGTAACAGGTCCTTTGCCAAGACAATGGTGTGAGGGGGGGAGGGGGGAGGTTATGCAGTGTAAGGCATTGTCCCTGCTTGGTATCTTGTACAGGAATAGAGGAAGGTGTCCCGTGTATACATACGAAAAATAACGTGCGAAAATTGAAAATTGTGCAAATTAGGTACCTTGCAATTGCACGACGTACTGGTACGTCGCCGGGACTGGCAAATGCAAATCGTGGTGACGTACCCATACGTCGTCGGGACGGGGCGGGTTAAACTGTTCCCTTCCCCAGCGGGATTTGAACCCGGGTCCGTTAAGACTGCGGCCACATCTCTACCAATTGAGCCACCGCCATGTATGGTTCACTGTTGCAGGAGTTATCTTGTCCCAGGCTTGTAGGATGAAGTCAACTGCATCATTTACTGAAAAACGACACCAAACATCGTCACAATGGGCACTTCGTACAGGGAGGAGGGGGGAGTGCACGTAGTCTGGGAAAATAGCGGTTTTGGGCTACTTCTTGTCTCTGCCTTCCATATTGTGGGCTAAAATCGCACATGCAAAATTTTATGGTTATGATTTTCGTCACTCATATACTATGCAATCCATGCACTGTAAACATGTGTACTGTGCGAGCCCAATAGGAGGATCTAGACTACTATTCTGGGGGGGGGGAGCAAGAACAGGGCACCATAGACGGCTATTCTGGGGAGGCCAAGCAAGAAAGGGCGCCCACTAGTAGCCATCTTATTTAAATTTTCACTACTTATTACATATATATCTAAATCTTATAAGTGACTTTTGGAAGGTTAGGCTAGACATACAGTGAACATTTTCTATAGGAAAACGTTCACTAACGTCCCCATTTCCACACACACCCAAACACATGTATTAAAGGATACTTTTTGTCTGTGGCATATATATGTCTGGGTGAGGGTGAGGCGCCTGATGCTTCTTCTTGCCTTTGGCCCTAGGAGTTGAAAGGAACAAGAGAGCAGCAAACAACTGAAAGAAATTACATACTGGCGCCAACGTACCTCGGTGGGGGGAGGGAGCATGGCCCCAATGGACCCCTAAATCTCCCAGTGGCGAGCTCACTGTGCCTGCTATAAGGAGTCATTATTTAAGACGTAATAAAGTGCATTAAGCATAATACCTGCTCCCCATTACAGGGATTATACAACGCCAGTGTATAAAAACTTACAGGTACTAAAACTCTGATCGTATTATGTATATAAATTTTGTGTCCAAAGCAGATCTACAATTTGCTTCATTTCGTTTTTGAAGACTCCAATAAGCTTCTATGTGTCGGCCTTTATCACCCATTGGTGGCTTTCCACGCTGCCTGATCCCGGGCAGCTTCCTTGTGTAATTTCTTATCCCTGAGGTTACACTCAACGACCTCTTCCCAGGTCTTTTTTTATCTACCTCTAGCTCGCTACCCTACATCCCACATTAACACTTCTCACTTTCTGCACCCAATTACAATCCCCCATCTTCTCCACATGCCCAAACCATCTCAATCTACCTCTCCTCATCACAACACCAATACACTCCAGTCCCATCCTACCTCTTAACTCTTCCATCGTAAACCTAGCACCACAGGCCTCACACTCAGGGACGCACTACACACCCACCTAATTACTTATATGTCTGTATACTTGAACCTGCGAATATCCTCCTCCTTTACTACACTTCTAACACATGCCAAATACAAAGACCCCTTAGCACAGAGGGAGACCCCTCTCAGTGTCAGATGAGGCAACAGCTCCTTGAACTTCTTCCAACCACTCCCCACTCTAGCCATAGAGCTAGCTCCAGCCCCACCTCCAGCACACAACATGTCTCCTAAATAACAAAACTCTTCCACACACTCAAGAGACTCACCAGCAAGTTCGGTCCTTTCATGCCGCGCAATCTTCATATGCTCTGCCGACACACCACACTCATGAAATCAGCATTATCTCACAGTCTACCTCTAATGTCACATCTCTAATGCATCCACTTATTACAAACACTGCACAAGATGGAATTACTTCCTACGTCCTTGTGGCAAATCGCAAATGGCCACTCCTCCTCTTCTTTGACAGTACTGCCATCAGCCCTAGATACCATCACTTATGTTTTCTCCACATTTAATCTTAAGTCCTTTTGCCCCATACCATCTCTCCATTACTTAAATCTTTACTCTGCCTCCGTTTTATTCTCTGCTATCAATGCCAAATCATCAGCATACAACATCTCCCACGGGAGTTCAATTTTGAAGTCACGTGACAGGGCTTCAAGAACCATAATAAACATCAAAGGGTTCAAGACTGACCCCCTGATGCACACCATCATTCATGGATTATTCCTCACTCAGATCTCCATTCACTCGTACGTAGCTGCAAGCACCCATGTAGATGGTCATAACCAACTTAACTAGCCACTCCTTGATCCCAAGCTTTCTCATTGCCCACTTCACCACTCTCTAGGGACTCTGTCATAGGCCTTCTCCAAATCAACAATAACAATTTACAGTTCCCATTTCCTTCCTATATATTTTCTAAAGCTGTCGAACAATGAATATGCTATCAGTGGCCCCTTTGCCTGGCATAAACCAAACTGCATCTCATCTTCATTCACTTTTCCTTTAACCATACCTTCTAGAACTCTCTCCCCATAAGTTCCTCATGCCAGGGCATCACCTTTCCCAATAAATCACACTCCTCAGCAAATCATATGGGACAACACATTCTTATGTAATCGTATTTATCAAATCAGTGACTAACTCCTCTCTTATATTTCCTGAGTGTTTCAACGTTTTAGCGATCAACCCAGACACACCTACCGCCTTTCCCACCTGCATCCTGGCTACTGCCCTGCCCAAAGTGGCAGCGTCAATCAAAGGTCAAGTACCAGACACTGGATCTGCTTGTTCCAAACTTTCCTTGTCCCAGTCAAACTTCTCATTCAACAATCGGTTGGAGTGCCCTTTCCAGGCCTCTTTATTATCACCATTGTTCACCATTACCCTTCCTTCATTTTCAACACACTGCTCACCTATGATACCCCTATTCTCCCTCTTCATCTGATTTGCCACCTTAAATATCATATTCTTCCTTTCTCCACAATTTTGATTATCAAGTAGGGTCTCTGAGACTCAGACTTTCTCCTGTAAACCCCTCTTGTAGCCCTACTCTTGACAGCCAAGTATTCCTCTTTACTACTACCCATTCGTAACTACCGGAATAGCCTTCTTTTTATCTTAACTGCAACTACTACTACACTCTCACCTCAGTACCAAGTAAACTTATGTCACCGGGGGCCTCTTGTCCATCCACACACTGAATCAGTTATTCTCAAGTGGTTGTTCTTGAGGGCACTGTATTGTTCATTAACACTTCTGTCAATGTCTTGCTGTGCAGCCACCACTCTATTCACTTTACTAGAGAAGGCATCGCTTAATGTTTGATTTTTCAACTTCCATATCTTCCTCCTAGGTCCATAGTTCTTCAATTTCATCACCGGCTTCTGAAGCACCATGTCACATATCAATTATCCTCTCCCCTACCCTTTAACCAAACCCTGCCCGTGATCTCTTCCAGCCCCCTTCATCACCCAGACCTCTACCTCATCCATCGCTCTGCCTCTCATGCCTCTCCCAGCCCCTTGCATCTCTCAGCACACTGCCTTTCGAATCTCCCTACTTCTCTCAGCCCCCTTCCTCTTCATCCTCCTGCATCTCGCATCTCCCTGGCCCTCCCATTCCCCTCCTCTCCCTGCCTACAGTCTCTTGTCCCCTGCACTGACATCTCCACCTCACTTGTCACACTCCCTCTGGGCCGCCGTAATTACGGGTTCTTTAAATACCCGGATGTCTATGTGCGTTTAGTCTCACAGTGATCCTACTAAGAGAGAATATCAAGTTTTGTATCTGCTACTACAGTGGATATAAGGGGTATGAATCCAGCCCTCGGCTACATCTACATACTGGTTTACCATTCGTTCGTTTTTTCCAATTTCTCTACTTCAGTATTTGTCTCTCGCCTGCTGCTCTTTTCTCTCAGTGCAGTAGTTTCTTCTTCCACATTCGGTCAGTAATCATAACCTCTGCCGTTCAGAGATGTATTATAAAATTTATTACAGTTCTTTTCAGGCAATTTCGCTCAGCTTAGGAGAGACAAGGAATAAAGGGGTTAGATGTAATTTTAATTTATTCCATCCAAAATCTCTTGAAAAAGTCTCTGAATAAACAGTCTGATGGTAGCGGAAAAATAAGGATGATTGCTGGTATGTAATTCATTCCTGCCTCTATTTACCCAATGTCTCTTTTCTGTCACCAAGTTTTTCTTCTCTCGCCAAACTGTCTTAGTTAAGTTATTCTGCTGTTTCTCATTTCTTTCTTATCCGTCTCAACTTTATGGCCTTTGTCTGTCAGATTATAAACTTTTTTTCTTGTTCAATTTCGGTTAGTTCAATTACGTCTCTCCTCTCATCTCTCATCTCCCTCTCTGTTTCTACTCTTTATCGCCTCAATGGAAATAGAAGTTAAGTATATATATATATATATATATATATATATATATATATATATATATATATAATCATCATCATCATTATCAACCGTTTGAGTATCCACTGCAGGACCGGCCTATCCCGACCGAAGTCGGGACGATACAGCCAATGTATCTCTACCAAGTGGCTTAGGCTGTTTCGTAGAGATTGTATGTAGGGTGAGAAGTGCTTGTAAGTGTAATTGTAGTGTTGGAGTGGCTTTGGATGTGTGTGTAGTCTGTGAACCAAGTGTAATCGCCCCGCGCAAGCCGACTTGGTGCAAGCATACTATACAGTATGCGACACTGGTTCAACCACGGCACCCCTTGTGTCAGCCAAGCAGTTCGTGGCCAGGAGAACGCTCCCAAAGTTCATTACCCTAGCGAGGCGCGAACCCTCGCTCTCCAGTGTACGAAAATGCACACTTTATCACTATACCATAGAGGCTCCCTATATATATATATATATATATATATACAGTATATATATATATATATATGTACCCCCTCCACAATATGTCTACCCCCGATGTATATATGTCCCCCCCCCAGTGCATACATGCCCCCACTAAATTTGCTAGGTCAGCATGCTTTCCCACGCCTGAAGACGGCGTTATTGCATCAGTTGATAGCAGACATCCTAGCCGGGCAGACTGTTTTACTGTGAGCTTGTAATAAACTCCTTATCTAGCTGTTTGTACACGGAGTTTCTATCACCAAAGTATTGCAAGTTACATTTGGTAGCAGCGGTGTTTCGAACCATCACATTCTGACCGCCTCCTTGGATTTTTAGTGATACAACAAGATACACGATGTCTCGCATCTGCCAGCCTTGCCCCTTCCTCCGTGCCTCTATACCTTGGCTGTGCTTTACGAGTGTACCATTTTCTCTGCCAGTGCTCACCTCTCAAACAACCACACCCATACGCCTTGTTCCTGACCGCAAGTGTCACCATCGCTGACCTACGCACCTGTTGCACCTGTTCCCAGCACCTGTTCCGGACTCATCATAGCTCCTGCCCCCACGGTGCCACTTATCACTGTCTGCCCGCTGTCTGCCCACCACCATTCTCTGCATTTGCAACTCACCAGCTCTACACCTGCCTTGAGCCGACATCTGCCTCACCACCCACCACCGGCCTCCGCCGTCACCCGCATCTGGTCTGCATTTTGGAGCCTCCTAAGACCGCCACTCCCTGCCGGTGATTCATCGCGGCATCTCTTCTCCTCTCCGCCCAGCTGTCTCTCCATCGCCGCCCCGCCCCGTCGCCCCGCCCCGCCCCGCCCCAGCCCAGCTACGCCCAGCCACCCTGCACGTCATCCATCTTGACACTCCCGTTTCTACTGTGTAACTATAGTATATCCTTCCTTTCTCTAGAGATTATCCTCGATTTTCTCTACAGATTGGTTATTGTAAATATTCCATCTCATTTCCATTGCCCCGTTTTCATCTTCACCTACGTTGTTTATTATCCATCTCATCCTTCGCATTTTCTTTACGCCATTCATGCCCGCACCTTCATTCATTTTCACACCTGTGTATTCCATTCTCTCATTGTTATACATTTCCACCTACGTATCCATCTTCATCCTTTCATCTTCCATTGCCGCATTAAATGTCATACTTTCCACGTCAACCGCTTCACGCCAGCCCTCTCGACCCGGAAACATCACTCTGCTCATACCCCGTCTGCCGACTCTAACACAATCACTCATTTACGAAGTGGCAAAGAGTACCACCGCCCTGTACCTGAGACTCCCGTTTCGCTTCCCGCAGAATTACTTCCTACCCGTCCTACCCTCGTAAATCCAGATACCTCCTCCTCTACTCCTGCCTCTACTCTCCCTTCTTCTTCCTCTACTCCTTCCACTGTCGTTACTTCTCCTGCCTCCCTTCATACCCCGTCTTCCTCGACCTTAACTGCCACTGCCTTCTCTCTCTCCCACACCTCTCCTCCCACCACTTCTGCACTTCCAGCCATGGCCAACCCTCCACAGTCTATCTATCTCGACGATGCCAATCGTCCCAAATTTACCGGCCAGGACCCAACTTGGTCTGTCTATGATTTCCTCAGAGAAGTCAAAACCGAAATAAATAATAGACAAATTACCGAGGAATCGCTCAAAGTAGCTTACCTCCTCGGTCGCTTGCATCACGGTAAATCAGACATCGGATCCGCGATCCGTGCAGGACATTTCGATAGCATTCGGTACCTTTGCTGATTTTCGTACGGAACTCATCAGCCTTTGTTGCCAGCATTCAAATACCGCGTCTCTCGTGGGATTCATTAATCTCCTAAACCAACTAGATGAGGACTTGCGCGTCCCAGCGCAATATGCCAAGCTCCGCGAAGCTGCCGCCGCCATGAAAGCAACTAGTAGCGAGATGCTTCACTTACTGGTAGGCATGAAATGGTTAGAAGACAAGAATGGCGTTCCAATGCTTTCACTCACCAACTTTGCTGACTTAATTGGTTACCTGAGATTCCTTCACTGGCTCACTCCTAAACAGCGAGAGCTAGCCTTGGAAATCGGTTTCAATCCAGGAGATAAAATTATTCAGGTCACTAAAGCCATTCATGAAAGAACATGTTCGAACTACATGCGTCAGGGCACCACCCAACCCTTGGCCTCAGTCTGTCACACCTCCACTACCCCAGACCAATCTCGCTCCCGTCCCACCACACGCGGCAGACCTGCCACACATCGCTCTCCTACTGCAGGTCGTGATCAGTCTAGCGCCAGACGGAACAGACAATCTTCGATTCTTTGCTGGCACTGTGGTCATCCTGGACATCGAGCATCCAGTTGCGACCGTACATACAGACGTCCTCACTCCCAAACCAGACAGCGTACGCCTTCCCGCTCACGTCGTCCACACTGCAAATACCACAAATCAAGCACGACTCACACCACTGAGGAATGTCGTTACCTCAACCGCCCACAGTCGGGGGAAGCACCGCTCCCGTATCGGACCAATATCACGTAGAACCAGAAACCCAACTCCCCATCCGCCATGTAGGTCCCATAACATCCTCGGGTTTAGTCATTCTCGGAAGCAGTCATGACATACCAACGTCATTCTTCTTGGACACAGGATCTATAGTAAATCTCATCTCCGAAAATTCCTTACAAATTATTCATCACCATCACAACCACGTCAGTTTCCTAGAACCACCAGACATTCGCCTATGTGGTGTTAACGGCTCAGAGTTTAAGGTTAAGGGAAGAGTCACCCTTGAAGTCAAACTCCACAGAGCTTTGCCCCCTATCCTCATTGAATTTCATGTCACTAATGACTTGCAGTATCCCGCAGATGCCCTTATTGGTTTCTCCACCATGGCACAACATTCCATTGCATTATTACCTGCTTGTGGTAGTATAGACATTTCTGGATTCCCGGTTTACACTATGGAATGTCCCTGTCCTGTTCTTACGATCAAATCAGTCCTTCAATTACCTCTGTCCCTATCACTACCAAAAAGTCCAACCCAGCCCAAACCACCACTCTTATCATCTGAGAATACAGAGATCATTCCCTTACTGACTGCGAGCAAGGACATAAATTCCTCAATGTCCCCTGATACATCATCTCAGCCCTCGAACATGGCTCTTACATCCTCTCCCGACAACACTATCGCTGACTCAGACATGTCTCAGTTACCTACCTCACCCAGTCTGAATGATCTTCTCCAACACGCAGAGACGAAACGTGCAGTAACGAATACGTGCACAATTTTGTTACCGCATGAGTTTACCAAAGTCTCTGTTTGTGTTGCCGGTGCGAAAGAAGGAGTGGATGTACTAACCCTACCTGAGACGTGTTGTGTGAATGGCTTGACTTATGAGTCAGCGTGGTGTACAGTCTTAGAGGACAGTTTATGCTACCTGTACTTGCTCAATGTCACAAATGCTCCACTAAAACTTAAAAGTGGTGTAAAGATTGGAGACTTCCTAGTATACCCAGCGGCCGTAAAGGTGTGCCAGGATTCCTCAATTCCTACTATTCAGACTGATGATACGCCAACCGGTGTATGTACAATTAACTCTACGGGATCTGCACCGACGCATTCACCCGATATGCTCTCACATCTCACTTGCACAGATTTCCCAGAAAATACGCCTCAACTCCTCGACCTTCTGACCTCGTACAGAAACGTGGTTGCCTTACCCGGTGAACCGATGGGTAGAACAGACCTTGTCAAACATACGATTGAACTACTACCAGGAACTCAGCCGATTTACATACCAGCGTATCGATTACCTCACAGCCAGAGAAAGCAAACAGATCAAATGGTACAGAACATGTTAGACCAGGACATTATTGAACCCTCCGTCAGTCCATGGAATAGCCCACTTTTCTTAGTACCAAAGAAGGACGGCAACCTTAGACCAGTAGTCGACTATCGTAAGGTCAATTCTGTCACCGTTCCAGACCGTTTCCCGTTACCTGTCCTCACTGATTTGCTAGAATCCATTGGTGACAATAACGTAGTCTTTTCATCTTTAGACCTCCTCAGCGGGTACTGGCAGGTCGAAATGGAAGAGTCCTCTCGCCCAGTCACAGCCTTTAGCACCCCTTCCGGACATTTTCAGTTTAAGAGACTCCCTTTTGGTCTGAGAAATGCTCCTTCCGTGTTCAAGCGACTTATCCATTCAGTCTTCAGCGGTATGATGGGACACTCTCTTTTTGCTTACCTAGATGATATCATTGTTGTGAGTAAATCCATCCCTGATCATTTTACCAAACTCCAGCAAGTCTTTGAACGCCTCCAGCTCGCAGGCCTAAAAATCAATCTCAGTAAATGTGACTTCCTGCGAAAGAAAATCAAATTCCTAGGCCATGTCGTAGATGCACAAGGCATTCATACTAATGAGGATAAAACTAAGGCGATCATTAACTTCCCAGAACCTACCACTACCGACGCTGTACGAAGTTTCCTGGGCCTCAGTGGCTATTATCGTCGCTTTATCCTGGATTACGCGAAGATCGCCGCTCTTCTGACCCACTTACTCAAGCAGAATGTGCCCTTTGTTTGGACTAACGACCAGTCACAGGCTTTCCAAAAGCTAAAGACAGCTCTTGTAAATGCCCCTATTCTAGCGTTCCCTGATTATACCACACCCTTCCTTCTCTGCACAGACGCCTCAGGCACTGGACTTGGTGCCGTTTTGATGCAACTCGATGAAGCATCAAGGAAGCGCGTAATAAGCGTATGCTAGTCGCACTCCTTACAACCGCTGAACGTAACTACAGTGTCACAGATCTCGAAGCACTAGCGGTAATCTGGTCCTTGAAACATTTCAGAGATATCGTCTATGGTTGTCCAGTGCATATCCAAACAGACCACCTTCCACTATGTGATTTGTTCAAGAATCGCAACCTAACAGGTAGACTAGCTAGATGGTCTATCATCATCCAGGACTTTAATCCCACTTTTCAATATGTACCAGGCAAGTTGAATGTAGTCGCAGACACTCTCACGTCACGTAGCAGCAGCTATAACATCACTGCAGCCTGAAGTAACTGAAAAACACTACACTAACGTCAGAAGTTGTTCGAAACTTTCAACACCAAGACCCCATGTGGTCCAAAGTCATTTATTTCCTAGAATCTGGCGATGCCTCGACCTTACCTACTCTGCCAGTATCACTAGATGAGTTCATGCTAGATGATGATCTCTTGTACAGGAAAACACTGCTAACAGGCAAAGATATGCCCAATCGCGAAGTACGCCAACTTGTTGTCCCCACTGCCCTGATACCAAAGGTTCTTCATATTGTTCATAATACTCCTCAAGCTTCCCATCCAGGTAAAGACCGATGCTTGCGCCAAGCACGTCTCAAATACTATTGGCCAACCATGCGCCGCGATATCAATGCCCACTGTGACTCTTGCCTCTCCTGCCACCGCCACAAAGGATCAACCGGCTTACCAGCACCTCTCTTACAATACCCAATCCCGTCACGACCATGGGAAACTGTCTCAATCGATCTCTTAAAACTACCTCTCACAGAATCTAGCACTGAGTACTTGTTCGTAGCGGTCGACCACTTCTCCCGCTACTGTGTCCTCGTCCCCCTCTCCGACAAGACCGCGAAGAGCGTTGCCCGTGCCTTTGTAGATCACGTAATTTGCCCATTCAGTACCCCTCATACCATTCTTACTGACAACGGTACAGCATTCAACAATAGCCTTCTCGATGAGATCTGTCGCCACTTTCATATCAGTAAGTGCAATGTCGTGCCTAACCATCCGGCTTCCAATGGCCTTGTAGAACGCCACAACCGTAAAATCTTAGAGTGCCTCAGACATCTAGGCTCCCATAGTTCGTCCTGGGATGACTGGATTCCCCAAGTGGCATCTTCCATCAATAGCTCCATCAATGCATCCATTGCTGAATCTCCCTTCTTCGTCCTTTTTGGTTTTGACAAGGACCTCCCATACTCTCTCTTATCCTCAAAGCCAGAACCCATCTACAACATGGATGATTATGTTAAACTAAAATTGGCCAACTTCCAGACAATCCACCAGTATGTCCAATCCACTTTGGCTTCCTCTCAGGAGGACATGCTGCAGCGCCAACATAAGTCCGCCTCTCCTATCACTATCAGTGCAGGCGATCTTGTCTTTGCTCATTCCCATACGCGTTCCTCTAAGTTGGATGACAAATTTACAGGGCCCTACCGCGTCCTCACTCAACAAGGCAACAAATTTCACCTCCAGGACCTGTCCACTAAGGACACCAGATGGGTCCACGTCGATGACTTAAAGCGAGCACCCCGTGGCCTCGTGTTGGAAGAGTCACTTACACAACCTCCTGCCCCCTCTTCCCCTCCTCCCATCCTTCAGTCTACCTTGTCTCCTCCCATCCCTCAGTCTCCTTCATCTCCATCTTCACCTGCTCATTCATCAACCAATCAATATCGGTCCAAACTGCGCTCTGCCCATCAACCTCTTTACGACCTCCCCCATTAACTCTACCCTGATTTCTAGGTACGATGTTAGCGATCTCCCTGCTGGCAGTGCTGACCCTCCTGGGGAATGGGTCAGGTCAGGACGATGGTGGAGTACGTCCCGGGGCCTTGGTCGGCTCGGGAGGCGAGGTAATGCTTATCGACGACATCGCCTCTTTGTGCTACGATCTTGCGCCCCTGGCCAACGTAGCCATTGCCCTACCTACCTACGCGCACCAGCTCCACAGAATCAGGAACCATCTCACGGCCCTCATGGGGACACACAACCCGAATGAGTATCTCTATAACCTTTTCCTCCCACTCTCCTGGCAATTGCAATACATAAGTAACAGATTCACTGAGCTCAATGACACATTTTCCATTCAGACACCCGTGGGTCATTCTCGTGTGAAACGAGGTCTCTTCGACTTCGGCGGTGAGATTCTGAGTGGCTTGTTTGGCGTTGCTACAGCCTGTGACATTTCTGGTTTCAAATCTAATCTCACTCATTTAGCTTCAGCCCTAGAATCACAACGCCGAGTCATTAAAATCCAGCACACTATGTTACAGAAGCTCACATCCCAACTCAATGAAGTCACGTCCACTCTAAACAATTTCACCGATATCTTACAAAGCCGCCTTTCAGATCTCAACGTTATCTCCCAGTTCTTCTACCTCAAACTCAACATGGATAATCTCCAACTGGCCGTTGACTCTCTCCTGTCTCAAGTCTCTACCTTGGTTCGTATTCTGGTCGATGCTATCAATGGATGTGTCACTGCCGACTTAGTACCTGTCTCAGCTCTCCGTTCTGTCCTGGAATGGGCTCACTCCACCTTCGGTCTCTCCCCAGTCCTCCCTTACTCCTCCCTTGAATATTATTATCCTGTTCTCGAAGCCACTCTTCTCACTACATACGTCGTCGTCCATATTCCTCTCCGTTCTGCCATAACCTTTAACCTTTTCCACATCATTCCCTTCCCTTTCCGCCTCAACAACTCCTTGTTACAGGTATCTGTTCCTTCAGAATATTTCCTCCTCTCCCGTGATCATCTTTCCGTTGCCTTCCTTTCTTCCACAGACCTCCAGCAATGTTCCTCCCTTACTCCGACCTCTCGTCTCTGTGCTGCCCACCTTTTCGCTATCTTCCCTAGCAGTGCTACACCCTGTGAGTCTGCTTTAGTTCACGCAACCATTCCATCTACTCGGCCTGTTCTTTTGTCCCAACTCCTGACCTCCCGGTCCACCATGCTCACCTCAACCATGTCCAGTACTTCTTCTTTGCTGTTCCCATCTCTGTCACAATCATGTGTCCTGGTTCTTCCGTTCGCTCCGTCCCCGCTAGTGGTCTCTACAAAGCACCGGACTATTGTACCGTCATATCAGAGTCCGTCATCACTTACGCCACTCGCTGTCACCAAGCTGTTCGTAAACACTCCTATGACATCTTTCAACCAATTGACATGCCTTCAACCCTACCATCTGCCAACATTACCATCACCTCCCCTCACTTGCACATGCTCACCTTCCTCAATGCCAGTGATTTCATTATGGATCAATTTTCTCTGGCCTTCAGCCGTTCATGGGTTCATCCAACAGTTGTGTTTCCCCCTGTGGTTATCGCTTTCATAGGTTTTATACTCATCATCTGTGCAGTGCATTGTTCTGTCAGAAAAATGGAACGTCGACTCCAGGAAATCAGAATCGCTACAGGCATAGTACGCCCTACACACGACGTAGAAACTCCCCGTACTTAGTGCCCTCACATTCAGTGACTACCATTGCCATCTGCCATTTACCCAAACTGTGAACTGAACTCTGCCTACTAGACAATGATAGTATTTCTTTCATGCATTACTGAGTGACAGTGTATCCTACAGAAAATACGAAAAAAAAAAAAATGAAGGCAGAACAACAATAGACCTCTCATATCTACTCCTTGTTTATCATGTAGCAAACTATTATTGTGTAATTCCCATTATGTTTATATATACCTTCGACCCTTAATGAATTTGTACCTATTACTCCTTGTATATCTCATCTGTATATATCGTTCTAATTCCCTCCCCTCAACATGGCCATGTCTCCCCTACTGCCCCTGTATCATACTTATCCCTTGTACAAACCTCCCTGGTCCTGCCTTACTACTATAATCAAACACCTTTTAACTCCCGGTGTCAGGAGACACTGTCTCAGCTACCCGGGGGAGTAGTGTACCCCCTCCACAATATGTCTACCCCCAATGTATATATGTCCCCCCCCAGTGCATACATGCCCCCCCTAAATTTGCTAGGTCACCAAAGTATTGCAAGTTACATATATATATATATATATATATATATATATATATATATATATATATTGTTACATAGCCTATGATTTCATCATCCTTTGTGTAATTTTAACGCACAGTATGCTGCATGTTTGATCACGAACGTGTTCTGCCTCAGTCCCCCCCTTCTACCGTTATATTAGAGTAAGTCGTTCTCTCTGTTATTCAGAGCGGGATTTTCAGCTTTTTGTCCTCATGGCTTCATTTGCGCGTCCTTCTTACAAGTTGTATCAAGCTCTCCTGGCTCCTATATAATGAGCTCAGTCTCTGCATCATTGCCACTTAGATCTGCTCCTCATTTTGTTCACATCTCTGTCCTCCCCTGTACAGATATTATTATTGTGAGTGCTCAAGAAATCTCCAAACATCTAGCAGCTGTGTGTAATTTGAGTATAAGTGTTATTGCATTTTTTCTTGTACTGTGTAGCATAAGGTTAATTCTTAGGCCTAGTGAGGTTTTTGATTAATGTTGGGTTTTATGTCAGTCATTTTTGATAATAGTTTGTATCTGTAATAATTTATCTGGCATTCACTGAGTATTATCTGGTATCTCATTTTATCAGGGCTGACTTAGATAAATTTACTCTTGCTAATTTCGTGTTAATAGAGGCTATTGCAGTTAACCATATATTTAACCTGTTTATTTGCCATTACATTATCCTTATGAGTCCTGAATGTTTTGTTGTTAGTTTGAGCATTAAACTTTAACTTGTAATTTTACCTAACTCTTTTGTTTTGAACCAGGAACTTTACGGGACAGTAGTGACTCTTAGTATTCTCACTTAAAAGTGTACGTTATCTTTCTCTGTTCCGTAACATAAATTTGGCGACCTCTTATCAGGATATTCAGGATATTATCATAAGGATATTGCTTGATATTTTGTGACTGTTACTTATTAATTATGTTTACTATTACTACACTTGTTGAAGCCAAAGATTTTTGTCAAATGTGGAAACAGTGTGTGATATAGAAAACAGAACAAAGAATGAACTTAAGCTTGTTGCTCAACAATTGGGAATTGCTGTTCGCTCTCATCATTCTAAAGATCAAATTGTTGACATGATTAATGAAAGCTTGTTTAATGTAACTCCTCCAAATGAGCAAACGCAGATTGAATTAGCTAAGTTACAGCTAGCCCTGCAGGAGGCTAAGGCTAAGGAGGCGGAGGCTCGTGTTAATGAGGCAAATGCTCGTATTCAAGAGGCACAGGTACAGGCTCAGGCACAAATTGAACTTGCCAGGATTCAGGCAGACCATGAGTATCGCATGAAACAAGGTGGAACTGGATCATCTACCTCTGATGATTTTGATGTGGCTAAAAATGTTAAACTTGTCCCTCCTTTTAATGAATCTGATTTAACAAAGTATTTTCAGTTGTTTGAGAGGGTAGCCACAGGTTTTAGTTGGCCCAAGAAGTATTGGCCAGTACTCCTTCAAATTGTTCTCACCGGTAAAGCTCAAGTAACTTATGCATCTTTGCCTCAGGATCAATCTGATAAGTATGATGTAGTTAAGAGCCTGATTCTTAAGGCCTATGAGCTTGTTCCTGAAGCCTATAGAGTAAAATTTAGGACAACTTACAAGCAAGATAAGCAATCCCATGTTGAGTATGCAAAAATCAAAGAAGATCTGTTAGAGCTTGGTTAAATTCTAAGAATGTGGATTCTGATTTTGGTAAATTTAAGCAGATGATTTTGCTGGAGGATTTCAAAAGGTGTATTTATAAAGATGTAAGCCTATATCTTGATGAGAAAAGAATAGATAATTTGTCTGATGCTGCAGTTTTAGCTGATGAATATGTTCTCACTCACAAGAGATATTCTAAAGAAAAAGGGACAGCTGAGAGTAAGTACATTGCCTCTACTCAGAGTACAGGTAACAGGAAAGAGAATAAAGGAGATGTTTCTCAGGAAGTAAATACCAGCTTCACCTCTAGATTTCAGAAAAGTAAATGTACTTATTGTAGTAAGCTTGGTCATACTACGGAGAAATGTTTCAGGAGACAGCGTGATGTGAACAAAAAGGAGTCTTTAAATATTCAGTCAATTGGTCTAGTGTCCACCCTTGAGAGTTCCCAGAATTCTTTAACTGAGTTAACTGAACCTGCTTTGAGGGGTAACTTAAATTCTCATGATGGAGCTCCTCTTTTGAGCAGTAACGTGGGTGACACTCTCAAGAGTTCATGTGCTAATTTCCTGTCTGATGGTTTTGTCAGTCCTCTGGACAGTAATGACAGGAAATCAGTTAAAATATATCGTGACACAGGTGCTTGCCAATCCCTTATGCTGACCAGTGTTCTAGGCTCTAATGTTAATTCCTCTGATGAAACTGTAATCTTACAAGGTGTAGGGAATAATTACTTCTCTGTCCCTCTGTGCAGAGTGAATTTAGAGTCTGGTTTTGTTAATGGTTCCGTTATGGTTGGGTTGGTTGAGACACTCCCAATGTCAGGTGTAACTTTCTTACTTGGAAATGATATTGGTGGAAGTCAAGTGTGTCCAGCTCCTCAGTTGTCTAGTGAGCCAGTGGCTGCGTCCCAAGATTGTGATGTCCCTGATGTGTTCCCTGCATGTGCTGTCACTAGGGCTAAGTCTAAAGTTACTGGTGATTTAGAGGATAATGATGATGATGATGTTATCCTAGCTGACACTTTTCTTGCTAATTTGGACCACTCACCAGATGAGGCAGTACCCCGTAGTGTTGATAATTTGTCTCGTCAAGAGTTGGTTGAGTTGCAGGTTGCTGACCCTGAGTTGAAAGGTCTAGCTAACTCTGCTTACAGTGAAGAAGAGTCAGCCGGTGCTTCTACTTGTTATTATGTAAAGTCAGGAGTACTTATGAGGAAGTGGAGACCCCCAACAGCATCAGCCGACTGTGAATGGGAGGTTGTACATCAAGTTGTCATCCCTCGTGTTTGTAGGCAGGATATCATTAGAGTGGCTCATGATTCCAGTTTGGCAGGACACCTTGGAGTGAGGAAGACTGTGGCACGCATTTTGAAACACTTCTACTGGCCAGGTATCTTCAGGGATGTTTCTTGGTATTGTAAGTCTTGTCACACCTGTCAAGTTGTGGGGAAGTGTAATCAGACCGAAAAGGTTGCACCTCTAGTTCCCATTCCTCCTTTTGAGGCGCCTTTCACCCGTGTGTTGGTGGATATTGTGGGCCCTCTTCCTAAGACTTCTTCAGGATTTTCTTATGTGTTGACCATGATTGATATGGCTACACGTTATCCTGAAGCCATTCCACTTAGAAACATCTCAGCAAAGAACGTGGTTAAGGAAATGCTAGGGTTCTTCACAAAGTTTGGTCTGCCCAAGGAGGTACAGTCAGACCGGGGAAGTAATTTCATGTCAAACGTTTTCAAGCAGTCTCTGAAAGAGTTGGGCATCACCCAGATCACGTCTTCAGCTTACCATCCCCAGACCCAAGGAGCGTTGGAGAGATATCATCAAACACTCAAATCGATGCTCAAGGAATACTGTTTGGAACATCAGAAAGACTGGGATAAAGGTCTTCCATTCGTTGTGTTTGCTGCAAGAGAATCTCCAAATGAATCACTGGGCTTCTCACCTTTTGAACTACTGTTTGGCCATGAAGTAAGAGGACCCCTTAAGTTACTCAAGGAATGCTGGCTGTCGGAGGAAGATGACGTCAACCTGCTGGAGTATGTGATGAAGTTCAAAGAACGGCTGTCCACTGCTTTACAGCTGGCGAGAGAGAATTTAGGAGCTGCTCAGGAGAAGATGAAGACTTGGTATGATAAGAAGTCCAGGTTACGCCACTTTCAGCCAGAAGATCAGGTTTTGATTCTGCTACCAGTTCATGGGCAACCTCTTCAAGCCAAGTTTAGTGGCCCTTATTTCGTGGAGAAGAAACTCAGTGATGTCAACTATGTCCTCGCCACACCAGATCGTAGAAAGAACAAGCAACTATGTCACATCAACATGCTAAAGTTATATCACAGGCGGGACGAAAATAATCTAGTTTGCACTGTAGATGTTCCACCCGAGTCTGCAAGTGAAGCTCTCCCATGCAGTATGAGCCTGAGTGATAGTTTGGGGAAGAATCCTGATATCATGAATGATCTCCAGACTAAGCTTTCTCATCTACCTCCCGAGGAAAGGCAGGAGTTTTCGGCATTACTGCAGGAGTACCCGCAAGTGTTCCGTGCTACTCCAGGAAGAACCACTGTGTTGATGCATGATGTCAATGTTGGAGACGCAAAGCCAATTAAATTGCCTCCTTACCGTGTGAACCCAGTGAAAGTTCCTCTCATCGAGAAGGAGCTTGGCTACCTGTTGGACCACATGATGATTGAGCCCTGTCAGAGCGAGTGGAGTTCTCCTGTCACTCGAATCCCTAAGCCAGGTGGGTCACAGCGCCTTTGCATTGACTACAGACGTGTTAATCAGATAACTAAAACAGACACTTACCCTCTCCCTCGCGTGGAAGATTGCATAGACAAGATCGGAAAGGCTAGGTACATAAGTAAGTTTGATTTGTTAAAGGGATACTGGCAAGTACCTATGACTGAACGTGCTAGGGAGATCTCATGTTTTGTAACATTAGGAAAGACTTTTGCATGTTCTGTAATGCCATTTACAGATTGTTTTAGAGTAATAAGAAATTTCCTTTGTAAATTTCTTTTTTCTTTGTGGGGAGGTGTTACATAGCCTATGATTTCATCATCCTTTGTGTAATTTTAACGCACAGTATGCTGCATGTTTGATCACGAGCGTGTTCTGCCTTAGTCCCCCCCTTCTACCGTTATAGTAGAGTAAGTCGTTCTCTCCGTTATTCAGAGCGGGATTTTCAGCTTTTTGTCCTCATGGCTTCATTTGCGCGTCCTTCTTACAAGTTGTATCAAGCTCTCCTGGCTCCTATATAATGAGCTCAGTCTCTGCATCATTTGCCACTTAGATCTGCTCCTCATTTTGTTCACATCTCTGTCCTCCCCTGTACAGATATTATTATTGTGAGTGATCAAGAAATCTCCAAACATCTAGCAGCTGTGTGTAATTTGAGTATAAGTGTTATTGCATTTTTTCTTGTACTGTGTAGCATAAGGTTACTTCTTAGGCCTAGTGAGGTTTTTGATTAATGTTGGGTTTTATGTCAGTCATTTTTGATAATAGTTTGTATCTGTAATAATTTATCTGGCATTCACTGCGTATTATCTGGTATCTCATTTTATCAGGGCTGACTTAGATAAATTTACTCTTGCTAATTTTGTCTTAATAGAGGCTATTGCAGTTAACCATATATTTAACCTGTTTATTTGCCATTACATTATCCTTATGAGTCCTGAATGTTTTGTTGTTAGTTTGAGCATTAAACTTTAACTTGTAATTTTACCTAACTCTTTTGTTTTGAACCTGGAACTTTACGGGACAGTAGTGACTCTTAGTATTCTCACTTAAAGTGTACGTTATCTTTCTCTGTTCCGTAACAATATATATATATATATATATATATATATATATATATATATATATATATATTATATATATATATATATATATATATATATATATATATATATATATATATATATATATATATTGTTACGAAACAGAGAAAACTGTCCTGCAAAGTTGCAGGTTCAAAACAAAAGAGTTAGGTAAAATTACAAGTTAAAGTTTAATGCTCAAACTAACAACAAAACATTCAGGACTCATAAGGATAATGTAATGGCAAAAAACAGGTTAAATATATGGTTAACTGCAATAGCCTCTATTAACACGAAATTAGCAAGTGTAAATTTATCTAAGTCAGCCCTGATAAAATGAGAAAACTGGATAATGCTCAGTGAATGCAAGATATATTATTACAGATACAAAATATTATCAATAATGGCTGACACTTAAAACACATGATTCAAAAAACCTCACTAGGCCTACGAATTAACAACCCATGCTATACAGTACAAGAAAAAATGCAATAACACTTATACTCAAATTACACAGCTGCTAGATGGTTGGAGACTCCCTGAGCACTCACAATAATAACAACTGTACAGGGGAGGACAGAAATGTGAACAAAATGAGGAGTAGATCTAAGTGGCAATTAATGTAGAGACTGAGCTCATTATATAGGGGCCGGCAGAGCTTGATACAACTTGTAAGAAGGACGCGCAAATAAAGCCATAGGGGACAAAGAGTTGACACTCCTGTTCTGAACAACAGAAAGAACGACTTACTCTACTATAAGGGTAGAAGGGGGGAGTGAGGTAGAACACGCTCGTGATCAAACATGCAGCATACTGTACGTTAGAATTACACAAAGGATGATGAAATCATAGGCTATGTAACACCTCCCCACAAAGAAAAAGAAATTTACAAAGGAAATATCCTATTACTCTAAAACAATCTGTCTAAAGTCTAGATAAGAAATCTGCAATAACATTTTCTTTCCCCTTGACATGTTGTATGTCTAATGAATACTCCTGAAGAAGTAGACTCCATCTTGTCAATCTCTGATTTTTATCTTTAAACTTACTAAGGAATTTCAGTGGGTTATGATCGTTATAAATGACTATGGGGTCAAAACCAGAACACAAATAAAATGAAAAATGCTGTAAACCCAAAATCAAGGCCAAAAGCTCTTTCTCAATAGTTGAGTAGTTCTTTTGAGGTGGAGTGAACTTCTTACTGTAATAAGATACAGGGTGTTCAATACCCTGATCATCCTCTTGCAGCAAAACAGCCCCAGCTCCTGTATCACTTGCGTCAACAGCCATCTTAAAAGGCTTAGCAAAATTTGGAGTAGCGAGCACTGGCTGACTTAATAGGATAGCTTTAAGTTTGCTGAAAGAGGATTCACAGTTATCGGTCCAGACAAATTTAACTCCCTTTTTCAGTAGGTCTGTAAGTGGTGATACAAGAATTGAAAAGTTAAGATTAATACATCATCAATATAAACAACACACCCTGCCAAACCCTCTGTTACAACATTCATGAGCTTCTGAAAAGTGGCTGGTGCATTCTTCATACCATATGGCATTACAGAACATGCAAAAGTCTTTCCTAGTGTTACAAAACATGAGATCTCCCTAGCACGTTCAGTCACAGGTACTTGCCAGTATCCCTTTAACAAATCAAACTTACTTATGTACCTAGCCTTTCCGATCTTGTCTATGTAATCTTCCACACGAGGGAGAGGGTAAGTGTCTGTTTTGGTTATCTGATTAACACGTCTGTAGTCGATGCAAAGCCGCTGTGACCCACCTGGCTTAGGGATTAGAGTGACAGGAGAACTCCACTCGCTCTGACAGGGCTCAATCATCTTGTGGTCCAACAGGTAGCCAAGCTCCTTCTCGATGAGAGGAACTTTCACTGGGTTCACACGGTTAGGAGGCAGTTTAATTGGGTTTGCGTCTCCAACATCGACATCATGCATCAACACAGTGGTTCTTCCTGGAGTGGCACGGAACACTTGCGGGTACTCCTGCAGTAATGCCGAAAACTCCTGCCTTTCCTCGGGAGGTAGATGAGAAAGCTTAGTCTGGAGATCATTCATGATATCAGGATTCTTCCCCAAACTATCACACAGGCTCATGCTGCATGGGAGAAATTCACTTGCAGACTCGGGTGGAACATCTACAGTGCAGACTGGGTTATTTTCGTCCTGCCTGTGATATAACTTTAGCATGTTGATGTGACAAAGTTGCTTGTTCTTTCTACGATCTGGTGTGGCGATGACGTAGTTGACATCACTGAGTTTCTTCTCCACGAAATAAGGACCACTAAACTTGGCTTGAAGAGGTTGCCCATGCACCGGTAGCAGAATCAAAACCTGATCTCCTGGCTGAAAGTGGCGTAACCTGGACTTCTTATCATACCAAGTCTTCATCTTCTCCTGAGCAGCTCCTAAATTCTCTCTCGCCAGCTGTAAAGCAGTGGACAGCCGTTCTTTGAACTTCATCACATACTCCAGCAGGTTGACGTCATCTTCCTCCGACAGCCAGCATTCCTTGAGTAACTTAACCCTATTCGGTGCAACCCTTAGCGATTTCCCACACTTACGACCCTAGTATCGTGAAAAGAATCTTGAGTAATATTATTGGTATGACGAAGTGAAAGGAACGCATTCGGACACGTCGGCGCCGTTGAAAGGCAAGCGCCGCCAAACATATCGTACCGCACCCGCGCGCACTGAAACACACACACACACACACACACACACACACACACACACGTTTAACTATTATCAAATTTAAAATTAATGTAAATATCAAATGACCATATATTTTACCATTCACCAACGCTTATCATGTTTGCCATATATCAAAGCTGTAGGCTTTATTTTCAGTCTGAGGGCTGCAGTATCAATAACCCGTTTACTGTTGTCTCACACACACACCGTCCATAACATGGAAGTTGATAGCTTACACATCTTCCTCATCATCATCACCACCCTTCCTCCCTCACACTGACCACCTCCCATCTTCCTCACCACCACCTTCCCTCCCTCCATCACCCTCACACTCACCACTATATTCCCTTCTACCCTACTCTCCCTGTCTCACTACCACCGCTTTTTTTCTCACCACCATCTCTCTCACTCACTCGCCACCACTAATACTTTCCCTTTCTTCCTTACCATCATAACTCCTAAACCCACTTTCAGTGGATTTACTACTAGGTAGACTAGTTGGAGAGGTAGCTATTAGTCAAGGAAATCTAATAATGTAAGCATGTAAATAATTTCTGGTTATACATGCAAGTATATTTTTTTAATGCAAGAAAGAAGGAACCAAAGGGCAGGACCTACAAATTGCTCACTCCAAGAAAAAAACGACAGCAGAGCCAAATTCAAGATCAGTTCATTTCGAGATGCCTGGACACACTGTGTATGAAAGACTGGAGACCGTAGGCAGTAAGAAAAACAGAGATGGAGACAATTCCAGAGTTGACCTGTTGCATACATGAATGACTGGAGCAACGGTTAACTCTTGCATTAGAGAGTTGGACAGAAAAGGGCTGAGTTTGTTGCTAAGACGGGTGCTGCGTGCCTGCCGTGGTGGTGGAGGGATGCAAACAGACAGTTCAGAGGAGCAGTGACCATTGAAGTGGCGATAGAAAAGAAACAATGATGCAACAGTGCCGCGAAGAGACAGAGGTTGAAGGGAGCCAGTAAGAGGAAAGTTAATGAGACGAAAAGTCTCCGACTCCATCCTGTTGAGAAGAACTGTGTGGGGAGCTTCCCCACACATGACAGCTGTGCTCTACACAGGAGCGAATAAAACCCGTGTATAAAGTCAACAACTGTGCAGGGCCGTGGGTTAGGGCTTCCTGACTAAAACCTCCCTAAGTGAAGAGTTCAGTCCTGCTGTGGACTAAAAATGGAAAGTACATAATGATGATGATGAGAATACTACCATATATTTCTTTCTAATGACTGAATATAATATTTAGCTAAGCGAGTTTCAGCCACACTCAAAAAAAGTGTGTAACCAGGATACGGGACGAGGACCCAACTCACTATGTATCCCACCAACCACTTTCCCCAACCTCCTCCCTTTAGAAAGTAGTTATTTATTTTTCAAATGTCATTACTATACAATAATGAATTTATAGAAGTAAAAGATTATTCTTATTAATTAATTTTACACGTGTGGTGTGAGGACTGTGTTGGTGCGTGAGGACTGTGTTGGTGTGTGAGGACTGTGGTGGTGTGTGAGGATTGTGTTGAGTGAGGACAGTGGTGGTGTGAGGACTGGTGGTGTGTGAGGACTGTGTTGGTGTGTGAGGACTGTGGTGGTGTGTGACGATTGCGTTGGTGTGTGAGGACTGTGTTGGTGAGTGAGGACTGTGGTGGTGTGTGAAGACTGTGGTGGTGTGTGAGGTCTGTGGTGGTTTGTGAGGATTGTGTTGGTGTGTGCAATATAATCTATTCGTGAGAACAAAACAGACTCGACCTTCTCATGGACCCACTTCACGTATGACTAATGAGTGAGAAACAGGTAGACCTTTATCATACAAATGGATGGCGAGTGAGAAAGGGCCGGGGAGAACAGGAGGTAGATAAGGCAGAAGGCGGTAGATGTACGGGAGATAAATGCTTGAAAAGGCATACATATTGCATAATAATTACAAAATTCTACATCAACAGCCTTGTGCCTTACCTACCTTCCATTCTGCCTGCCCCTCTGTTGTATAATAAAGGTCTACCTGCTTCTCACTTCTTACTTACAGCTGAAGGAGGTCCTTGAGAAGGCTGAATCTGTTGTCACCAATATATTATATAGGTATTTCTAAATCCGAGTACTGCAAATTAAAATTGAAGGGCACAGAGAAATATTTAGTTATAACCAATTATTCAAAGGGCACGGTAGCTCTATCTGCTCATGCTACGCCCCAAGGAGTATTCAGAGCAATGCAATAACAAATATTCAATTATGAATAGTTATACCCAAAACATCATCAATATACAGTATAGATCAATAGTTATTCAGTGGGGCAGTCAGTCCCAAAATACCGACAAATTAGTCAGTAGACTGTCCTTCTGATGTCAGTTTATTAGTAATTTCCCACTGATCAATCACTAGCCTATCACTGAGACCTTTGTCGGTCAGCCAGTCAGTCTCTCCAGAAGTCAGTCCCTTGATCCTTTGTTAGTAGTCACCACGAGAAAATGCAGCTGCCAGCCAAAGCTCCGTACATGCGGGGTCACCATTAAATTCTTACGAGTAAACTGTTAACCAGGAAACGTGCCAGTCTTTGGATTACTGAATCGCTTAGAGCAGCCTGTAGCTTCCTGGTTAAACCCTATATCTCTATTAACCGGAGAACAAGCTGTTCCCTAGTTAATGCACAGGCACAGTGTGGATATGAGGGGTTAGGTCCAGAGCCTTGCCTGGCTCTTTCAAGGGAGACAGCAGTCAATCAGGCCCCAGCTCCTTCTCTCCACTGCGAGATCATGCTTCATTTCAGCTGATCCACCCTCTGCAGCATCGACCCCTGGTAAGTTAAAAAGATCTCGACGGGTGCCAATTAACTAACAGGGCCCTCAGTGACCCACAGCCCGTCACAGGTCGAAAGAGTAGTAACCGTTAACTCGGGGCTATCCATGCCTATACTCCTAATCTATGTATTTTCCGGCGGTATTTGATCCTACGCACTGGAACATCCTTTTACTCTACACTTACAACTAATATAAGCTGGAGGATTCTTATGCTGCAAGATCCTCACCTTCCGTATCTCTATTTACATCTATCATATAAGGAAATTTTTAAACAAAAATATAATCCATATATAACGTAAACTCAGTCATAATCTATGCATATTCGCAGACATGCATATTCATTCTTAATTTCCAAAACAAGACTTTTATGTTACTATAGCATTTCATACATACTTTATTTCAATGCTGATCACAGGTGTGCTTGTGACATACTTGACATTGTTTCGTGGACGATTTTACTTTAGGGCGATTCTGAGTGTATCCTGGACCATAAAGAGACTCCAGGCATGAATGACACTTGTGCCGCTTGCCTGACCTATTCTCATGTGTTACTTCTGGGACGGCCTCCTCTACATCTCCCTGTCCGAACATCAGCTTCATCTTAGCTATTGTATTCCTGGTCAGACCACAAGCCTGAACTTTTCTTCTTTCAATTTGCGGATTACACAATGCCTGCACTATCTGCCAGCCATAGGAGATTGAAGCAATTTTTCTTGGGTCCTGATTATTATATAACGAATAAATTGTCTGTGAATTTACTCTGGCAGTGTCAACAATGTAGCCAAGGGCATTCACTGTCCATCTTCTAGATTTAGTGTGTACTGTATGAAAACTTATTCTCTGATCCATAATGTCAGTGCCTCCTTTAGTGAAATCATACAATTTAAATATAGCTTTTTTTTTTTTTTTTTTTTTTTTTTTTTCAAATCATCATCCTTGGTAATGCCTAATATAGGGGAAACTGTGCTCAGAAGTAACACATTTTTCTTACCTTTGCTTTTGGTGGGTGTTATCTAAGATTCAGTGTCATTTCCTCCCCGTGTTTCTTCCAGTAAATTTGGTATGACCTATCTTCCCTTTCTGTGACTGTCTTTATCTCTGGTGGTATGCATTTCCTAGTAGAATCTATAGTACCTAAGGCTGAGATACCTTGTGTAACTCTATACTGGTGTACAATCTATCCAGGCTAATAATCCCACCTCTAAGGTCGACTGAGGCTTGTAACTGACTTACCAGAGCTTTCACTGTTGGGACTGTACCGCGTATGTAGTGTGGTCCTGGCTCTCCAGGTTTACCTGAATATACAGCTGTCCTAAAGGTAAATGGATATCTAACAGCATTAATAGATTTATATTGGAGGCCGTAGGGTACGGGTTTGCTCTTATTGTAGTCTGAACCCTATTCGTGTTCTGCACCCATACAACGTTTCATCAGTGGTCAAGAAGTCACCTGGCTCTAACACTGAGCAACAGCAATTACTGAACTGTTCAAAAAGCTCCCTGATTGCTGCAAACCGAACGTGTACCCATCTCTGGTGTCTGGTATCGATGTTGTTCATGTACCCATCTCTGGTGTCTGGTATCAATGTTGATCGTGTACCCATCTCTGGTGTCTGGTATCAATGTTGTTAAAAATTATCTTGGCATGTAAGAAACCAAATCGTTTTACAGACATGACGGCTCCAAATATTGGGTGACCAAACCCTTCCATGAAGAGACGATTATAGCAATATTTATTTTGTCCCAACAAGCCTCTTGGATAGAGCAGGCCAAAAAAGCTTTCCAATTCAATGGCATCAGTCATCTTGACGTGTGTTGGTATTTCAGCACTGTCAGTATTAGAAATTTCGGTAATTATGCCTTGTGTTAGCATGGGTTACAATACCATCAATCATATTAGATGTTATAAACAACTCCCATGCCATTATTTCTGTATTAGCTGACCTTGCCTCTCCTAACAAACATCCTTCACTAGGCAATACCTTCTCAACAGGCCTACCTTCTGTATGATTGGTCCATGTTATTGACTTACCGATATCTAATTTCCTCTGGGGTTTCTCTAAAATGCAGGTATATTCCCTGAGCTCCTGTGGCAGGACAAATTCGTCATAATTTTGTTTGTTCAAGCATTGGTCCAAAGTACTGATTAATCTATTTTTCACCAGTGGCTTTCTGTTTCTGAGTGGTACCCACTCTTCTTCATTTTGTCATCATTCTGATCCTCATCTTCATCGTCGCCCTCAGCTACTCTATCCAAGGCAAGGTCATCATCATCATCATCGCCAACTACCTCTTCCAAGTAATCTTCGACTGGGTCGTCAACATAGTCGAAAGTAAAAGCCATGACTTCGTCCGTCAGCACATCCACCCCGTCCCCTAATTAATTGCTAACTAACCGTCGTCCAGACTCCGGCACGCCTACACGAGAGCCGCGAGGTTTGTGTGTGTGTGTGTGTGTGTGCATATTACAATACACGTGTGTGTATCTGTGTGCACAATACAATGCACATGTGTGTATCTGTGTGTATGTGTACGAACAACCTTTTCATTGGGTATGAGGAGTCATAGAGAAAAAACAATGAATAATACATAGATAATAAAATTAGTGAATGAAATAACTATTTCACTAGGTATGAGGAGTCATAAAGTATGAACAATGAATAATACATAGAAAATCAAGTAGTTTTAATGAAAATAGGAAACGTATCGTACGTCTGGAAGCTGTGTTGATGCCTGTTAGGCTTGCGTAGGCTAAGGTCCCAGATATTCCACTCATCATCGAGCGTTTTCTTTTTGTTTAGCGCTCTCCACGGGGAAAAATCGTTAATTTTAGAGAAAACGCTCGTTTCAACCCAGTTTTTTCGCTCAGAATCACCATTTGTTGTGTTTCCAGTAATTTAATAAGAAAACAATCGTGAGACCATGCATTGCTTACAAACTAGAGTTTATTGGTAAATATTAGTTAGGGCGTATCAAAAATGATACGGGTTGCACCGAATAGGGTTAAGGGGTCCTCTTACTTTATGGCCAAACAGTAGTTCAAAAGGTGAGAAGCCCAGTGATTCATTTGGAGATTCTCTTGCGGCAAATACAACGAATGGAAGACCTTTATCCCAGTCTTTCTGATGTTCCAAACAGTATTTCTTGAGCATCGATTTGAGTGTTTGATGATGTCTCTCCAACGCTCCTTGGGTCTGGGGATGGTAAGCTGAAGACGTGATCTGGGTGATGCCCAACTCTTTCAGAGACCGCTTGAAAACATTTGACATGAAATTACTTCCCCGGTCTGACTGTACCTCCTTGGGCAGACCAAACTTTGTGAAGAACCCTAGCATTTCCTTAACCACGTTCTTTGCTGAGATATTTCTAAGTGGAATGGCTTCAGGATAACGAGTAACCATATTAATCAGGGTCAACACATAAGAAAATCCTGAAAAAGTCTTAGGAAGAGGGCCCACAATATCCACCAACACACGGGTGAATGGCGCTTCAAAAGGAGGAATGGGAACTAGAGGTGCAACCTTTTCGGTCTGATTACACTTCCCCACAACTTGACAGGTGTGACAAGACTTACAATACCAGGAAACATCCCTGAAGATACCTGGCCAATAGAAGTGTTTCAAAATGCGTGCCACAGTCTTCCTCACTCCAAGGTGTCCTGCCAAACTGAAATCATGAGGCACTCTAATGATATCCTGCCTACAAACACGAGGGATGACAACTTGATGTACAATCTCCCATTCACAGTCGGCTGATGCTGTTGGGGGTCTCCACTTCCTCATAAGTACTCCTGACTTTATATAATAACAAGTAGAAGCACCAGCTGTCTCTTCCTCACTGCAAGCAGAGTTAGCTAGACCTTTCAACTCAGGGTCAGCAACCTGCAACTCAACCAACTCTTGACGAGACAAATTATCAACACTACGGGGTACTGCCTCATCTGGTGAGTGGTCCAAATTAGCAAGAAAAGTGTCACCTAGGATAACATCATCATCATCATCATCCTCTAAGTCACCAGTAACTTTAGACTTAGCCCTAGTGACAGCACATGCAGGGAACACATCAGGGACATCACAATCCTGGGTCGCAGCCACTGGCTCACTAGACAACTGAGGAGTTGGATACACTTGACTTCCACCAATATCATTTCCAAGTAAGAAAGTTACACCTGACATTGGGAGTGTCTCAACCAACCCAACCATAACGGAACCATTAACAAACCCAGACTCTAAATTCACTCTGCACAGAGGGACAGAGAAGTAATTATTCCCTACACCTTGTAAGATTACAGTTTCATCAGAGGAATTAACATTAGAGCCTAGAACACTGGTCAGCATAAGGGATTGGCAAGCACCTGTATCACGATATATTTTAACTGATTTCCTGTCATTACTGTCCAGAGGACTGACAAAACCATCAGACAGGAAAATAGCAAATGAACTCTTGAGAGTGACACCCACGTTACTGCTCAAAAGAGGAGCTCCACCATGAGAATTTAATTTACCCCTCAAAGCAGGTTCAGTTAACTCAGTTAAAGAATTCTGAGAACTCTCAAGGGTGGACACTAGACCAATTGACTGAATATTTAAAGACTCCTTTTTGTTCACATCATGCTGTCTCCTGAAACATTTCTCTGTAGTATGACCAAGCTTACTACAATAAGTACATTTACTTTTCTTAAATCTAGAGGTGGAGCTGGTATTTACTTCCTGAGAAACATCATCTTTATTCTCTTTCCTGTTACCTGTACTCTGAGTAGAGGCAACGTACTTACTCTCAGCTTTCCTGTTTTCTCTAGAATATCTCTTGTAAGTGAGAACATATTCATCAGCTAAAACTGCAGCATCAGACAAATTATCTATTCTTCTCTCATCAAGATATAGGCTTACATCATTATTAATACACCTTTTGAAGTCCTCCAGCAAAATCATCTGCTTAAATTTACCAAAATCAGAATCTACATTCTTAGAATTTAACCACTGCTCTAACAGATCTTCTTTGATTTTTGCATACTCAACATGGGATTGCTTATCTTGCTTATAAGTTGTCCTAAATTTTACTCTATAGGCTTCAGGAACAAGCTCATAGGCCTTAAGAATCAACCTCTTAACTACATCATAATTATCAGATTGATCCTGAGGCAAAGATGCATAAGATACTTGAGCTTTACCGGTGAGAACAGTTTGAAGGAGTACTGGCCAATACTCTTGGGGCCAATTAAAACCTGTAGCTACCCTCTTAAACAACTGAAAATACTTTGTTAAATCAGATTCATTAAAAGGAGGGACAAGTTTAACATTTTTAGCCACATCAAAATCATCAGAGCTAGATGATCCAGTTCCACCTTGTTTCATGCGATACTCATGGTCTGCCTGAATCCTAGCTAGTTCAATTTTTGCCTGAGCCTGTGCCTGTGCCTCCTGAATACGAGCCTGAGACTCAGTCTCCTTAGCCTGAGACTCAGCGCCTTTAGCACGTGCCTGAAACTCAGCCTCCTTAACACGAGCCTCCTGCAGAGCTAGCTGTAACTTAGCTATTTCAATCTGCGTTTGCTCATTTGGAGGAGTTACATTAAACAAGCTTTTATTAATCATGCCAACAATTTGATCTTTAGAATGATGAGAGTGAACTGCAATTCCCAATTGTTGAGCAACAAGCTTAAGTTCATTCTTTGTTCTGTTTTCTACATCACACACTGTTTGCACATTTGACAAAAAATCTTTGGCTTCATGAAGAGTAGTAATATTAAACATCATGAATAAATCACAGTCACAAAATATCAAGCAATATCCTTATGATAATATCCTGAATATCCTGATAAGAGGTCGCCAAATTTATGTTACGGAACAGAGAAAACTGTCCCGCAAAGTTCCAGGTTCAAAACAAAAGAGTTAGGTAAAATTACAAGTTAAAGTTTAATGCTCAAACTAACAACAAAACATTCAGGACTCATAAGGATAATGTAATGGCAAAAAACAGGTTAAATATATGGTTAACTGCAATAGCCTCTATTAACACGAAATTAGCAAGTGTAAATTTATCTAAGTCAGCCCTGATAAAAATGAGAAAACTGGATAATGCTCAGTGAATGCAAGATATATTATTACAGATACAAAATATTATCAATAATGGCTGACACTTAAAACACATGAATCACAAAACCTCACTAGGCCTACGAATTAACAACCCATGATATACAGTACAAGAAAAAATGCAATAACACTTATACTCAAATTACACAGCTGCAAGATGGTTGGAGACTTCCTCAGCACTCACAATAATAACAACTGTACAGGGGAGGACAGAGATGTGAACAAAATGAGGAGTAGATCTAAGTGGCAATTAATGTAGAGACTGAGCTCATTATATAGGGGCCGGCAGAGCTTGATACAACTTGTAAGAAGGACGCGCAAATGAAGCCATAGGAGACAAAGAGTTGACACTCCTGCTCTGAACAACAGAAAGAACGACTTACTCTACTATAAGGGTAGAAGGGGGGAGTGAGGTAGAACACGCTCGTGATCAAACATGCAGCATACTGTACGTTAGAATTACACAAAGGATGATGAAATCATAGGATATGTAACAATATATATATATATATATATATATATATATATATATATATATATATATATATATATATATATATATATATATGTCACAAGCGTCCAGTACGTCCCTATATTCATTTGTCGATCATTTTACATGTCCGTCATGCTTCTGTCTTGTATAAAATATTGCTAACATTGTTAAAACAACCTGTCTTCCTGCTCTGGTCATCAACATGAAAGTTAACAAGCAAGGTTACACATATACAAAAACTTTAATCTGTTTTTATCTTTTTATTCAACATTTACATTTGGGGTGTACAAGAACAAATATCTTGAGCATCATCTTTTCTAGGCCTGAATGTTATATGTTTCATCCCACTCTGTAGCCTATATAGTCCAGCACAAACTCGGTACTTACTTTACGTTTCCATCGAGACGATGAAGCGCAGAAATAGAGAAGAGGTGAGAGATGAGACGAGAGTTAATAAAACTAACCGAAACTAAACAAAAATAAGTTTCATAAGTCTGACAAAGAGATAAAGGGCAAGAAGCTGAAACAGATAAGAAAAAAATGAGATGCAGCAGAATAATGAAACACTAATACAGTTTGGCGAAAGAAGAAGAACTTGGTGACGGAAAAGAGACATTGGGTAAATAGAGGCAGGAATGAATTACATACCAGCAATCATCCTTGTATTTCCGCTACCATCAGATTGTTTATTCAGAGACTTTTTCAAGAGATTTTGGATGGAATAGTTTATTCGTTGTCTCTCCTAAGCTGAGCGAAATTGCCTGAAAAGAACTGTAATAAATTTTATAATACATCTCTGAACGGCAGAGGTAATGATTACTGACCGAATGTGGAAGAAGAAACTACTGCACTGAGAGAAAAGAGCAGTAGGCGAGAGACAAATACTGAAGTAGAGACATTGGAAAAAAAGAACGAATGGTAAACCAGTATGTAGATGTAGCCGAGGGCTGGATTCATACCCCTTATATCCACTGTAGTAGCAGATACAAAACTTGATATTCGCTCTTAGTAGGATCATTGTGAGACCAAATGCCGCACAGACATCCGGGTATTTAAAGAACCCATAATTACGGCGGCCCAGAGGGAGTGTGACAGGTGAGGTGGAAATGTCAGTGCAGGAGACAAGAGAATGTAGGCAGGGAGAGGAAAGGAATGTGAGGGCCAGGAAATGCGAGATGCAGGGGGATGCAGAGGAAGGGGGCTGAGAGAGGTAGGGAGATGCGAAAGGCAGTGTGCTGAGAGAGGCAAGGGGCTATGACAGGCAGAGCGATGGATGAGGTAGAGGGCTGGGTGAGGAAGGTGGCTGGAAGAGATAACGGGCACGGTTTGGTTAAAGAGTAGGGGCGAGGGTGGTGGGTATATAGTTGAATCACATCATTTTATGAAGACGAGCTAAACCATGAGCAAATGAGACAGTACATGCTATTCAAGACAAGTGAACAAAAGCGTGGAGGCGAGCTGAGTTTGTTAGAATGGGAGACTGGAATTTAAATGACCAGAAACAAAGAATGATATACAAATTGTTGGAAGAATACAAGATTTTTCTTATCTAGACGAAAGGGAAATCAGAAGGGGGATACACTGGGAGGATTAAGTAAAACACACACACACACACACTCACACATTCTCGATTTCCCCCTCCGTCACTTTTTCCCAGTCAATCTTTTCTTCCCTTCTGTCCTTAATACATAACTATTTTAGTGCTGGCACGAAAATATACCAATGAGGTAAGACCACAGAGAAACACGGGGGTTGGACAATTCCCTCAGGCAACACTGTGGAAGGGACGATGGGTGACCTTGTTATGAGAGAGAGAGAGAGAGAGAGAGAGGGAAGGAAGGAGAGGGAGGGAGGGAGGGAGAAGGAGGGAGGAAAGGAGGGAGGCAGGGAGGGAGAGGGAGAAGGAGTGAATGGGAGAGGGAGAGGGAGAGGGAGGGAGAAGGAGAGGGAGAGGGAGGAAGGAAGAGAGAGGGAGAAGGAATGAGAGGGAGAGGAAGGGACTGGGAGAGGAAGAGAGAGGGAGGGTAAGGGAGGGGGAGTGAGAGAGAGGGGAAGGGAGGGAGAGGTGGAGGGAGGGTGAGGGGGAGGGAGGGAGAGAAAGGGAAGGAGAAGAGATAGGGGGAGAAAATCATGAAAGTTGGTCTTGTTGTTGGAGATGAGAATGGATCTAGGAATAAAAGGAGAGAGAAATGGAGAACCAGAAGTGACAGACATAAGGAAGAGAAAAGGAAGGCGAGAAAGAAGGAAGAGGAGAAAAACTTTAGATGAGGGACACAGGAGGAATGTGTATAAGAAAAGGGGGATGAGAAGAGGAAGAAGGCTGGGAAGGAACAGAGAAAAAGAGGCTTAGGAAGGAAGACTGAGAATGTATGAGGAGGAAGGAAGAAGGAAAGAATAAAGGGGTTAGATGAATGGAGGGTAGTGGAAGGTTGTGCACGAGGGGACATAAAGGAGAATATACAACTAAGGGAAGAGGAAGGGAAAAGAAGAAGACAAGAGAAGTGTAATGTGAAGAGGAAGACGGGCGATGAGAGAAGGAAGAAAAGACAAGTACGAAAGAGTGGAGGAGGAGGGAGGAAGTAGGAATAAAAATGTAGGATGAAGGGACAAGAGGAGAGGAAGAAGAGAAGGAAGGAGAGGGAGAAGAGAGAAGGACGGGAGAAACGAAAAGGGAAGCGTAAGAAAAGGATATGAAGATGGAAGATTAGGAAATGAAGAAAAAAGAACCGGGAAGAAACAATGGAGTAGATAAAAGGAAGAAGGGAGAGGAGGCTAAATAAAAGAGATGAGAAGAACGAGGGAATGGAAAAGACAAGGTAGGGATGAAAGAAGAGTAAACGAAGAATTAAGAGAAAGAAAAGAAAGGGGAAGAGGAATGGATGAAGGGAGAGAAGGAAAAGAAAAAAAGAAGGGAATTGGACATAGGCAGAGTCTGAAAATTAATGGAAATATGAGAGGGAAAAAGAAGAAACAAAGAGAAAGAAGAGAGATGAGAAAATGAAGAAAGTTACAGGGACAGGAAGAGAAAGAGTGCATAACAGGGCAAAAAGGTGATGCACGGTGGCAATGGAAGTAAATGGGAATGTGAAAAATGAACGCTGGAGAAAAGGCATGAACAATGAGAGGAAAATGAGTGACACTGCAAAGAATATGACGAAAAAAATGTAAAGAGAAAAGTAAGAAAAAATAAATAATGATGTACGGTTTATGTAAACAGGTAGAGCATCATAGAAGGGTCAGTATATTACCCAACACACACTATAGATCCTATTACGCAACTTGTGCGTCTATATGTGCTTAAACTATGGATGTGAATGGGTAAGTTTCTGTGTGTGTGTGTGTGTGTGTGTGTGTGACAGACAGACGGACAGACATAAGGAAAAATAATTATATGAGCATAATTTTGTCAAGCTTAGTAGAGTCGACACTTCACGTTTCTTTCTCTCCGTATCTACAAAACACACACACACAGTCTCTCTCTCTCTCTCTCTCTCTCTCTCTCTCTAGCCGGACGTCTTAATCCTGTTAAGGTTGTCCACAAAGAAGTTGCCTCAATGTTGCCCTGTCCTCTGCTACTTTTCCGCTCTCACTGCAACTCACCCCCGCCCCCTCTCCCCTATCATATATCGCTCCAATCCACCGCTCATCTTATCCTCTGTCTTCCCCTTCCTCTCTTCCCCTTCACCTCACTCACATACTCTCTTCCTGTTAGTATCTCATTCTTCATCCTCTTAGTTTTAGTCACACGCACATGACCATGGCAACGTTCCCTCAGTTCCCAGCTTGTCTGTCTCTACATGTAACTCCACGTGCTCCATTCAAGTAACTCACTTTCTCTGCTATCATTCCTGACCTGCTCCCTTTCTACAAGGTCCAAAAATAGTGGGGATCGCAATACTGGCATGCAGCACCTTTTTCTATTTCCGTATTCTCTATTATCTTATCACTGCTTTCAGCGAACCAGCGATCTTCCTTCCTTACTATACCCTTTCATGCATTTCATCCACTTAATTTTCATCTTTATTCATCACACAAACAGAATATTTGAATGCATTTCCATTCTCCGTTTCTTGAACATCTAGAGTGAATGTGCATTCCCTGACTTTATTTTCCTCAATTATCATAGCTTTCTTCTTAGTTATATTGAGACAGTTGGTAGAGGAGTTTGGAAGGGTGTGTGAAAGGAGGAAATTGAAAGTAAATGAGAATAAGAGTAAAGTGATGAAGTGTACGAGGTTGGTTGATGGTAGGGGGATGAATATAGTTTTGAATGGCGAGTTGCTTGAGGAGGTAGAGTGTTTTAAATATCTAGGGTCACATGTTGCTGTGTATGGAAGAATAGATGTAGAAGTCAGGTTTAGAATAAATGAAGTAGGAAAGGTGCTGGGAGGAATGAAAAAAGTGTTTAGATGTCGTTCGCTTAGAATGGATGTAAAGAGAAGGCTGTATGAGGGTGTTGTGGTACCGACTGCATTGTATGGGGCTGAAACATGGAATATGGGTGTAGCAGAGAGGAAAAGTTTGAATGTAATGGAGATGAGGTGTCTAAGGAGTATGTGTGGAGTGACGCGTATGGATCGAGTGCGGAATGATGAAGTGCGAAGGAGAACTGGAGTTGTTCGGGAGATGGGTGGTAGAGTTGAGCAGAGGGTGTTGCGATGGTTTGGGCATATGGAGAGAATGGATAATGAGCAATTGGTGAAAAAGATAACTAGATCTGATGTGAGAGGTGTAAGGCTGAGAGGAAGACCACGAATAGGATGGATGGACAGTGTGAAGAGAGCGCTGGATGCGAGAGGGATTTCTGTTGAGCAAGGAAGAGTGGCTGTGCGTGACAGAAATGGGTGGAGAGAAATTGTGAATGAATAAATGATGACGCAGCCCTGAGGGGATATTCTCCCGCATTTGGTCTGATCAGCTATTTCAGGTCAGGTGCGGGTAAGGGGATGAGTCTGTTATGATGTGGCAGGGGTAAACCAGCTCTGCTGTCGGGCCCTGCTGCGGATGTCACTGATTGCATTGCGCAGTTGACCCTTGTGCAGTGTGGTGCGGTGAGGATCTGTCCGTTCTCCCCTCTGGGGCTAAGATGCGAATGAATGTGTTTGAATGGATGAGTAAATGGGGAGTGTGTCGTCTCGGCTACCTCCCTTTCCTTGGGGGAAGCAGCCTAGGTATATAGATAGGTATATAGATAGAATTTTATTTCGTATGTACACTGCCAAATTCGTTTCCCAAGCTTTGCAACGGTCAGTCGACTTCACGTAATAGTACAGTATCATCAACAATCAAGATTACGGCGATTTCCATATCCTACCATCTCTCACAAATGACACTCTGGCCTTCGCTGCCCAACTTAAGTATTTTGTCGAACTCCATTCATTTATATATCTACTGAAATGCCGTGGAGACATAATATATTCATAATTCAATCCAACAATAAGGTCAAACAACTCTACTGGTTTTACTTCTCACACGAGCAACAGCCCTGGTGCCATCAGACATACTCTTAACAACATTCAGCAAGTATCCATCTACTCCATACATTTTCAGTACCTTGCACAGTCTTTGTTTACCTACTCTACCATTATATTTTCTCCAGCTCCATAAGGGCAGCATTCAACTTCTTTCCTTTCTTTACTTACTTTTTCACTAAACATCGTACAACGAATATAATGTATGCAATTTCCTCCCTTCCTAAGAACCCCTTTGTTCTTCGGCAACTAATTCCCATGCTATTGCTCTAACTTCATCGACAAGTACCTAACATATATTTTATCTGACACACTGAGAAGCAAAATAAGGAAATTAATAGGCGTATGTTAGGACACAAGTCAAGAGTGAGAGCAGTGGAAATGAGTTATTTAAGAGGAGCCTGTGGAGTCACATGGAGAGACAGGTTGACAAATGAGGATATAAAGGAGTGTTGTGGTGTGGATGTGGATGTGATAGGAAGCGTTAGGAGGAATACATTGAGTTGGTTTGGCCATGTGGAGAGGATGGAGGGTGAAAGACTGACGAAGAGAGTGTATGTGAGTGAGGTGGAGGGGGAAAAAGGAAGGGGGAGGCCGAGGATGAGATGGAGGGATGGGGTGGAGAGGTATATGAAGAGGGGGTTGTGAGTTGGGAGCAGGGCAGTGAAATGGCGGGGGAAGGGCGACTTGGAGGCGATTTGTTTGTCGCCACCCCAAACGGGATTGCGGCGTCTGGCAATTGATAGATGGATGTTAGTTATTCCCGTTCAGCTGGTGACAAACGTAAACAGCAGGCAAAGTAGTACCCCATTCTACTATAGTGCCATAATTTTAAGTATAAGTTATTATTGTAAGTGTAATCTTAAGCTTAGGTATTGTTGTAAATATAGTTTGTACAGTTCATGATTCAGCCATTAAGTCCTATATTTAAGTTTAGTCTTAATCGATATTCATAATGAGGGCATGATTCTGATATTGATAGTACTAAGTCGAGAATTGGTGCGAAAATGTTTATACAAATGAACCAGCCGTTTTCAACAAAGGCGTATAACCGCAGAAGTTTTAGTAGGGATTAACAATCGCGAATGTCTTCCTACGTAGTCTGATCTAGAGATTTACATGCCGAAGTTAATAGTATTCCCCGTTTGAACTATGCAGTGGTGGATTGAGAGTTATCTGAGACATGACTGTTGATGATAGCCAGTAGTGAAGCGAGAATTCATGTTATTGGAGTCGTGTCATCAGTCATGTAGGCACATGAACCGGCATGGAAATAAACTGTCCGGAATCCTAATTAATTTGTCTTCGTTATGATTAAAGTTCCTGTACGCCTATTACAAAAATTTTAAACATCGTAAGTCATTTTTCCTACATATGTCGAGTGCAAAATGTATTCTTCGTATTCTTTGGAGAGCTTAGTAGAAGCAATAATATTTCAAAGTAATCAGTTAAAGTTTTAGCCGATTCCGGATATTGTGATCGTCTAGTATAAAAGGCGGGGAGCCGCGTCAAACCGTCAGATTGCTGCTCCTCTTCCTATCGTTTACAGGTTAGTGACGAACTCTCACCTCCCGCCCCCCTTTTCTCCTTCGTGAAATATGTCATTATATACGTCTATGAGTTAAATTGGCGATATTTCCACTGATCCCACTTGTACTGAATAATGAGATTGCTGCTCCTCTCTCCATCGTTCACAGATCGAAAGTTCTAGCTACGGTCTAACCCGTCTCACATGAAATCACACAGCCTCCTCTTTTTCTTAGTTCCAGCAATCAGAATATATTGGGTGGTCCATGGAGTTACTGTATCTAGTCTGTAAATGATTCTTGAGTTATTGAACAAGTTTAGTCTTAAGAGAATATCTTTGGTGGTAATCTTTAGGTTTCTTCTCGAACAGTCCGTCAGAGACCTCGGGAATAATGTATCCATGTGTATCAGTATTTTTGAATTTAGCTTGTAAAGATTCATATTTCTGGAATTATAGATCCTGAGTGATTATATCTTGTTTGTTCTGTCTCATTCATAGTTCAAAGAGTCATCTGTCTTTCAGATCTTAATGCTTAGTTAATCTTAGGTTAATTCATTTTGAGTTTAAATTTTGCTATCCTCTAAGGAGTGGTACAGACGAGACTGAGTGGCTCGAGGAGCGTACTAATATCTATTTGCTCACGCACTCACAAAATAATGCCATGGGTTAGAACAAGAGACCAACGGGAGCAGGTTTTCTGGACGACAGATGAAAAAGATCTGCAGGATATTTTTATAGATTATTGGTAAAATGAGGGGCAAAATTCCATACCAGATAAATGAGCCAATAATTTTCACGGTTTTGCATGAGTGTAGAACCGTGAAAAGAGGCATGGCTGAGACAGACAGATCTTTGGCTACATATATTATTTTCATCTAGCTCTGAAGCCATGAAAGTAAGCCCGTTCCTGAATCTCAGTGGATCACCTATAACAAATTAACTGGACATTCTAACAAGTCATTCGTTTTGGCTTCTTTTTCATTTAGTGGTAAGGTATTAATGAAGGTGTTTTTATGACGCGTCAGTAGATCCAGTGGGAAAGCAGCGAACACACACAAACTGTTCCCTAAAACAACTGGGATAAAACCCCATGGCCACACACTCTCTAACACATTGCTGAATTCATTCCCCCACCAACTACAGCAATACACACACACACACACACACACACACACACACACACACACACACACACACACACACACACATTTCAAGTCATCCACAGCTTCTGTTCTTCCTTCAGATTCAACTTCCTCCTCGACTAGGTTTCTTCTTTACCCCTGCGCAATTGTTGACTCTATACAGGGGTTTTATCCGCCCCTGTGTGCAGGACAACTCTCATGTGTGGGGAGGCTCTCCACATACAGCTCTTCTCAATAGGTAGAGTCAAAGACTTTTCGTCTCATTAACTCTCCTCCTCTTAATGACTCCCTTCAACCTCTGTCTCTTCGTCGCACTGTTGCATCTTTATCTCATTTCTATCGTTACTTCAATGGTCACTGCTCTTCTGAACTGTCTGCATGCATTCCTCCACCTGTATGACGGGCATGTAGCACCCGTCTATGGTCCTTTCACCGCAAGAAGTCCGTTCAGGGTGGGGCCCACCTAGTGAATCACCTCTAGCGATGCTGCCAAATCAACCGTAGTACATGCCTCTCTCTCTCTTATTTCCCATCTATGTGCTATTTGAAATTGTTTTTTTATATTCTGTATATAGTAAAGGAAGCTATATAGTACACTGAGTATCACTTTTTAGAATTATAACAACGATTTGAATGAATTCTATGACACATGGCATGCTTTTTTCCCATGTTGCCACGCCGTAAAGTTGCCAATTTGACCACCAATTATCGGATTATCACTCTCTCCCAACCTACCCCCATCCCGCCTGTTTCTCCCTCTCTCTCTCTCTCTCTCTCTCTCTCTCTCTCTCTCTCTCTCTCTCTCTCTCGTCAATATAACAGACAGTTCTGATGACGAAGAAGATTATGATTAAAGATCAGAGAGAGGATTAGGCCTACAGGGGAAACCTCTTAAAAATAAAACGCGCCTAGACTTTTACCTCATAGGTGGTGTGGAAAAAAAATTGAAAATAAATAATAAATATACACAATATATATATATATATATATATATATATATATATATATATATATATATAGAGAGAATATAGAGAGAGAGAGAGAGAGAGAGAGAGAGAGAAACAGGTGTGATGAGGGTAGGTAGGGAGACAGAGTGATAATCCGATAATTGGTGGTCAATTTGGCAACGTCGCACTCGGGGGAATTCCAACTTCTGCCACACCCTGAACGGACTTCTTGCAGCGAAAGGACCATAGCAGCAGACTCTCATCCCTTTTCTGTCCAACTCTGTAATGCAAGAGTTAACCTTTACTCCCAGTCCTTCATTTATGCAACAAGTCAACTCTGGAACTGTCTCCCTCTGTCTGTGTTTCCTGATTCCTATGATCTCCAGTCTTTCAAACGCAGTGTGTCCAGACATCTGGAAATGATCGGATCTTGAATTTGGCTCTCTCTTGGACTTTGTTTTTCTCTTGGAAGGAACAATAATTCCAGGCTCACGGCCTTTAGTTCCTTCTTCTTCGCATTAAAAAAAAAAGAAAAAAAAAAGAAAAAAGAAGGCAGTTTAATACAGGATGTGCCAGAGTGGACTGCTAGAAGAAGATGAGGCCGAGGTAGGCCGAGGGAAACCCTGGTTGAGCACAATGAAAAGAGAAGCAGGAGAGGAGTGTTGGTGGGACCTGCAGGAGATGGCAAGAGACAAATATTGGTGGAGAGGGTTCATCGAGACCCTATGCATCCTGTGGGGTGCCACAGGAAATGATTGATTGATTGATATAATGTAGACTGGATGGATATTGTGAACACACACAAAAATGTCTAGGAGCTATTAGAAATTTACACAATGTATAACTAAATTATTTGAGAAATGTTTTATTGCAGTGGTAACAGATTTAATTATGAGACTCAATAACCATGGATGAAAGAAGGACAAGAATGTTCCATTAAAACTATGAATAGTTATACGAGTATATTACTTCTATCATGAGACCATTTCTTGATAATAACAGTAAGCATAACATATATTATGTGCTGCAGAAAGTATTACGTCCAGCAGAATGAAACATTAACGATGAAATAGTTCATGCAAAGGGTAATAATATAAAGGAATCATGGAAAATTGTGAAAAATTATATTCAAGAGAAAAATATTGGATAAGAAAAATATCCTGTATTTTTTATAAGTAACAGGGAAATGAAAAACGACAGATTTATTGCAGGGAATAACATCAGTTACTTTGTAAAGGAACAATTACTTTGCAAGGAACAGCGTGGTGGACTGAAGAGGTGAAACAGGCTGTGGCACAAAAGAAGAAAGCATACAATGAATGGGTGAGAAATAGGGGCGTGGAAGAAGTTGAGAGGCGGAAGAGAGAGTTATATGTGGAAAGGAAGAGGGAGGTGAAAAGATTAGTAAGAGAGAGTAAGAAGAGAGTGGATGAGGAATTTGGAAGGAATTTGAGTGTAAAGTGGAGGGACTGTAAGAAAATGTTCTGGAGAGAAGTGAAAAGAGTAAGACAGGGTGGAAGTGAAGTTAGCAGGGGAGTGAAAGATAAAAATGGTAGATTACTAGTGGAGAAGGGAGAAAAAGTGAGCAGATGGAGAGAACACTTTAAGGAATTGTTGAACGTAGAGGATGGAAGTAATGCGAGTATAAGTGGCTGGGGAATGGCTGGGAGAAGGGGGGAGGTGAGAAGACAGGAAGAAATCAGTAGGATAGAAGTTGTGGAAGCAATGAAGAAAGTTAAATCGGGGAAAGCCCCAGGAATTGATGGAGTGTGTGGTGAAATGCTGAAGCATGGGGGAGAGATAGTAGTAGAATGGATGTGGAAGATGTGCAGATTGGCCTGGGAGGAAGGTAGAGTCCCGGAGGATTGGAAGTCAGGTATAATTATTCCCTTGTACAAAGGAAAAGGGCAAAAAGAAGTGTGTGGTAATCATAGGGGCATTTGTCTTCTTAGTATAATAGGAAAAGTGTATGGTAGGATACTTATAGACAGAGTTAGAGAAAGAACAGAGAAATTAGTTGGAGAAGAACAGGGAGGCTTTAGGAAGGGAAGAGGTTGTGTAGATCAGATATTCATTCTTAGATCTTTAGTGGAAAAGTTTCTAGAGAAGGGAAAGAAGTTGTATGCGGCTTTCATGGATTTGGAGAAAGCATATGACAGGGTGGATAGACAAGGATTGTGGAAAGTGTTAAGAATATATGGAGTAGATGGGAAGTTGTTGAATGCTGTGAAGAGTATGTACGATGGTGCGAAGGCTGCAGTGCGTGTGGATGGTGAACTAAGTGAATTTTTCTCTTTGAAAGTTGGTTTGAAACAGGGATGTATCATGTCTCCATGGTTGTTCAATCTGTACATGGATGGGGTAATAAAAGAGGTACAAGGTAGGGTAGTGGATGTTGGAGTGGCCCTGGTGAGAGAGGATAGTGTTTGGAAACTCCCTGTACTGTTGTTTGCAGATGATACTGTGTTGTTGAGTGAAGACGAAGGGGAGCTGCAAGGCTTGGTGGATGAGTTTGAGAGAGTGTGTAAGAAACGGAACCTAAAGGTGAATGTAGGGAAGAGTAAAGTGATGGTCTTTGAGAGAGGTGAAGTTAGTGAATGTACAGCGAGGTTAGATGGTGAGGAATTGGAAAATGTGAGTACGTTTAAGTATTTGGGTAGTGTGATGAGTAAGGATTGACGTTTGGAGGGTGAAGTGCTTGAAAGGGTACAGCAGGGAAGAAAGGTTGCTGGTTCCTTGAAAGCAGTGATAAGAAACAGGGAAGTGAGCATGGAAGTGAAAAAGTTACTACATGACAGTATTGTGATACCAACTCTGACGTACGGACGTGAAGCTTGGACATTGTTGGAAGGACACAAGTCAAGAGTGAGAGCAGTGGAAATGAGTTATTTAAGAGGAGCCTGTGGAGTCACGTGGAGAGACAGGCTGACGAATGAGGATATAAAGGAGCGTTGTGGTGTGGATGTGGATGTGATAGGAAGCGTTATGAGGAACACACTGAGGTGGTTTGGCCATGTGGAGAGGATGGAGGGTGAAAGACTGACGAAGAGAGTTTATGTGAGTGAGGTGGAGGGGGGAAGAGGGAGGGGGAGGCCGAGGATGAGATGGAGGGATGGGGTGGAGAGGTATATGAGAGAGGGGGGTGTGAGTTGGGAGCAGGGCAGTGAAATGGCGGGGGACAGGGCGACTTGGAGGCGATTTGTTTGTGGCCACCCCAAACGGGATTGAGGCGTCTGGCAATAGATAGATAGATAGATAGACTTTGTAAATATTGGTAGAAATATTAGCAGTTCCCTTTCCATTAGATATAGAGTTTTTAACTCTTACTTACTGTTTTACAATGTAACTTCATTTTATTTCTTACCAATTTCAAATACTGAAGTCATGAAAGTAGTTATGGAATTAATGAAAAAGGGTCATGACTAGGTTAATATCACTGTGAAATTTGTTAAAGAAACATGTATATCCCTCATTGATTTATTATCTCACATTATAAAACTCATTGACTCAAGGTTTTCTCCCAAAAGAAATGAAAGTAAGTTAAATCTATCTCTATATCCAAAGGAGGAAATAAAACACAAATGAATTACAGCACTGAAGACTGAAATTTGTATTACCATTATTCTCTAAAATACTTGAATGAGTGTTGATGAAAGGCTATTTTAATTTATTAGTACACCTAGTATATTATATAAATATTAGTTTGGATTTTGTCTAGAACATGGTACTACTTTGATATTAATTACATTGCCTGTTATAATAAGAGAGTCGCTTGATAAAGGAAATATAATGCTTGGGGTATTTTGGAATCTAAGCAGTGCATTCATGCTGCCAGCCATGCTAAATTACTTTAGAACTATTGGCACAAGAGGAGCCGGATATGAATGGTTTAAGAATTATCTTTCTGAATGGACTGTTTGTTAAATTTTACAATGTTCACTCATCATTCAGTAGTATTACTTGTGGTGTACCACGGGGTTCTATATTAGGTCCATGAAGGTCTTTCATTTAAGTTAACGATATCTCATGTGCGTCACTATCATTATTTCTTATTTTATTAGCTGATGATACTACTGTTTTTCTAGAAGGTAAAAATACACTTGATGTAATGCGCCAAATGAATGTGGAAATAGACACCGTAGAGTACAATGGATGAATACAAACCAGCTATATATATTGAATAATATGATTTTTTTCATCTGAAAAGGATATGCTTAACAGCTGATGTTAGTGTAAGTATTGGTAATAATGTCAGTAAAGCAAACCACACTATTTTTCTGGTAGTATAATATTGATTTATGGTTGTCATCACGAATGAATATTTACAAGTACACTGCTGACAGTTGATGAATCTTACCTAAAGCAAGAAAGGTGATCAATGAATCTATGCTCATTACCATTTATAATCCGTTTCTATATCCCCATGTTGCACACTGAATTGAAATATGAGGAGCATCTAGTACAGTGAGCTCGTACAGTATGCGAGTGGATAGGTGGTCCACGACCTCGCGCACTGTGATTTTGCATACTGTGAATACATAATCTTATGGGGAAAATAACATACTGTATGGGAAGGACCCCCCCCCCCAAACCTTGATATTTTTTAAACTTTAAAGACATAATAAAGAGAAAATTTTTAAGACATATACTACAGATATAACTAAAATAACAAAAATAGGGTCAGTCACCTTAAAAACAGTAGACAACAAGCCTGATGGACTTAAATAGCAGAGGTTCTGAGGCTCAGCAACACACTTAGGAGTGCCCCTGCCGCACCGGCCGCTGCATCACCCACCGCACCAACACTTTTCTCCTCATAAATGACTCCTCTTGAGCACCTTCCCCACCAGTTTCCAACTCAGTCTCTTCGGCCAAAAACCCCTCGAAATTCAGTGTTGACACAACTGACATTGCATCCTCTTGTTCCTCTACAAGACATGGATCAGACGATGTAGTTGTTTCCTCACTTTCACTTTCTCGAGGCAGCCATGTGTAACTTGTTACGAGCGTCTGCCTCCTGTAAATTTCTTGCCTGTGCCTGTCTGTGTAGAAGCAGAAGGCTTTGTTCAAATTAAGAACCTCCTCCGTTCTTTGCTGGCAGACTTCCTGTTCTTTCAGTTCTTCTTTGAGCTTATCCACTGCTGCAAGGATCTTGCTTATCTTTGACATAGACAGTTCTATGCCACTCTCCAACACACTAGGCTCCTCTACCTGATTCTGCCTGGCCTCGGGCTCAGCGCCAGCCTCGTTTACCTGATGCATCACTTCCTGGGGAGGCTGTTCCTCGATAGCAGTGTGCACCTCTCGTATGTCAACCAACGTTACGTCCTCGAAGCCTGGTACAGCTTGTGCTGCTGTCAATGTGGCTACCTCAGCCTCCATCAGTGGCTGAATGGCCATCCGGTGGTTCGTGCATAAATGAGGCACTGGTAGTTTTTTTTTTTTTTTTTATGTGTCCGACTCTGGGCATAGGCTTCACAGCCTGCTTTCACGGCCCAGTAGTCCTCCCACGTACTGCACACCTCTACATGTCACCACTTCGGCGATAACACCCACCGTCCATACTGGATACATGCTAGGGCTGTCTCATACAGGACTGGTGTATTGGCATTAGCGGGGGTATTTTTACGACATGTTGGCGGGTCTTCTGGTAGATCAGTAAAGTCTGACTTTTATGAAATTCAAATCCTTAAACTGTCCCCTTCCCCAGCGGGATTTGAACCCGGGTCCGTTAAGACTGCGGCCACATCTCTACCAATTGAGCCACCGCCATGTATGGTTCACTGTTGCAGGAGTTATCTTGTCCCAGGCTTGTAGGATGAAGTCAACTGCATCATTTACTGAAAAACGACACCAAACATCGTCACAATGGGCACTTCGTACAGGGGGGAGGGGGGAGTGCACGTAGTCTGGGAAAATAGCGGTTTGGGGCTACTTCTTGTCTCTGCCTTCCATATTGTGGGCTAAAATCGCACATGCAAAATTTTATGGTTATGATTTTGGTCACTCATATACTATGCAATCCATGCACTGTAAACATGTGTACTGTGCGAGCCCAATAGGAGGATCTAGACTACTATTCTGGGGGGGGGGGAGGGGCAAGCAAGAACAGGGCACCATAGACGGCTATTCTGGGGGAGGCCAAGCAAGAAAGGGGCGCCCACTAGTAGCCATCTTATTTAAATTTTCACTACTTATTACATATATATCTAAATCTTATAAGTGACTTTTGGAAGGTTAGGCTAGACATACAGTGAACATTTTCTATAGGAAAACGTTCACTAACGTCCCCATTTCCACACACACCTAAACACATGTATTAAAAGATACTCTTTGTGTGTGGCATATATATGTCTGGGTGAGGGTGAGGCGCCTGATGCTTCTTCTTGCCTTTGGCCCTAGGAGTTGAAAGGAACAAGAGAGCAGCAAACAACTGAAAGAAATTACATACTGGTGCCAATGTACCTCGGTTGGGGGAGGGAGCTTGGCCCCAATGGACCCCTAAATCTGCCAGTGGCGAGCTCACTGTGCCTGCTATAAGGAGTCATTATTTAAGACGTAATAAAGTGCAATAAGCTTAATACCTGCTCCCCATTACAGGGATTATACAACGCCAGTGTATAAAAACTTACAGGTACTACCACTCTGATCGTATTATGTATATAAATTTTGTGTCCAAAGCAGATGTACAATTTGCTTCATTTCGTTTTTGAAGACTCCAATAAGCTTCTATGTGTCGGCCTTTATCACCCATTGGTGGCTCTCCATGCTGCCTGATCCCGGGCAGCTTCCCTGTGTAATCTCTTATCCCTGAGGTTACACTCAACGACCTCGTCCCAGGTCTTTTTTTTTATCTACCTCTCGCTACCCTACTTCCCACATTAACACTTCTCCCTTTCTGCACCCAATTATAATACCCCATCTTCACATGCCCAAACCATCTCAATCTACCTCTCCTCATCACAACACCAATACACTCCAGTCCTATCCTACCTCTTAACTCTTCCATCGTAAAGCTAGCACCACAGGCCTCACACTCAGGGACGCACTACACACCCACCTAATTACTTATATTTCTGTATACTTGAACCTGCGAATATCCTCTTCCTTTACTACACTCCTAACACATGCCAAATACAAAGACCCCTTAGCACAGAGGGAGACCCCTCTCAGTGTCAGATGAGGCAACAGCTCCTTGAACTTCTTCCAACCACTCCCCACTCTAGCAATAGAGCTAGCTCCAGCCCCACCTCCAGCACAGAACATGTCTCCTAAATAACAAAACTCTTCCACACACTCAAGAGACTCACCAGCAAGTTCAGTCCTTTCATGCCGCGCAATCTTCACATGCTCTGCCGACACACCACACTCATGAAATCAGCATTATCTCACAGTCTACCTCTAATGTCACATCTTTAATGCATCCACTTATTACAAACACTGCACAAGATGGAATTACTTCCTACGTCCTTGTGGCAAATCGCAAATGGCCACTCCTCCTCTTCTATGACAGTACTGCCATCAGCCCTAGATACCATCACTTATGTTTTCTCCACATTTAATCTTAAGTCCTTTTGCCCCATACCATCTCTCCATTACTTAAATCTTTACTCTGCCTCCGTTTTATTCTCTGCTATCAATGCCAAATCATCAGCATACAACATCTCCCACGGGAGTTCAATTTTGAAGTCACGTGACAGGGCTTCAAGAACCATAATAAACATCAAAGGGTTCAAGACTGACCCCCTGATGCACACCATCATTCATGGATTATTCCTCACTCAGATCTCCATTCACTCGTACGTAGCTGCAAGCACCCATGTAGATGGTCATAACCAACTTAACTAGCCACTCCTTGATCCCAAGCTTTCTCATTGCCCACTTCACCACTCTCTAGGGATTGTCATAGGCCTTCTCCAAATCAACAATAACAATTTACAGTTCCCATTTCCTTCCTATATATTTTCTAAAGCTGTCGAACAATGAATATGCTATCAGTGGCCCCTTTGCCTGGCATAAACCAAACTGCATCTCATCTTCATTCACTTTTTCTCTAACCATACCTTCTAGAACTCTCTCCCCATAAGTCCCTCATGCCAGGGCATCACCTTTCCCAATAAATCACACTCCTCAGCAAATCTCATCTCCAAAAATTCCTTACAAATTATTCATCGCCATCACAACCACGTCAGTTTCCTAGAACCACCAGACATTCGCCTATGTGGTGTTAACGGCTCAGAGTTTAAGGTTAAGGGAAGAGTCACCCTTGAAGTCAAACTCCACAGAGCTTTGCCCCCTATCCTCATTGAATTTCATGTCACTAATGACTTGCAGTATCCCGCAGATGCCCTTATTGGTTTCTCCACCATGGCACAACATTCCATTGCATTATTACCTGCTTGTGGTAGTATAGACATTTCTGGATTCCCGGTTTACACTATGGAATGTCCCTGTCCTGTTCTTACGATCAAATCAGTCCTTCAATTACCTCTGTCCCTATCACTACCAAAAAGTCCAACCCAGCCCAAACCACCACTCTCATCATCTGAGAATACAGAGATCATTCCCTTACTGACTGCGAGCAAGGACATAAATTCCTCAATGTCCCCTGATACATCATCTCAGCCCTCGAACATGGCTCTTACATCCTCTCCCGACAACACTGTCGCTGACTCAGACATGTCTCAGTTACCTACCTCACCCAGTCTGAATGATCTTCTCCAACACGCAGAGACGAAACGTGCAGTAACGAATACGTGCACAATTTTGTTACCGCATGAGTTCACCAAAGTCTCTGTTTGTGTTGCCGGTGCGAAAGAAGGAGTGGATGTACTAACCCTACCTGAGACGTGTTGTGTGAATGGCTTGACTTATGAGTCAGCGTGGTGTACAGTCTTAGAGGACAGTTTATGCTACCTGTACTTGCTCAATGTCACAAATGCTCCACTAAAACTTAAAAGTGGTGTAAAGATTGGAGACTTCCTAGTATACCCAGTGGCCGTAAAGGTGTGCCAGGATTCCTCAATTCCCACTATTCAGACTGATGATACGCCAATCGGTGTATGTACAATTAACTCTACGGGATCTGCACCGACGCATTCACCCGATATGCTCTCACATCTCACTTGCACAGATTTCCCAGAAAATACGCCTCAACTCCTCGACCTTCTGACCTCGTACAGAAACGTGGTTGCCTTACCCGGTGAACCGATGGGTAGAACAGACCTTGTCAAACATACGATTGAACTACTACCAGGAACTCAGCCGATTTACATACCAGCGTATCGATTACCTCACAGCCAGAGAAAGCAAACAGATCAAATGGTACAGAACATGTTAGAACAGGACATTATTGAACCCTCCGTCAGTCCATGGAATAGCCCACTTTTCTTAGTACCAAAGAAGGACGGCAACCTTAGACCAGTAGTCGACTATCGTAAGGTCAATTCTGTCACCGTTCCAGACCGATTCCCGTTACCTGTCCTCACTGATTTGCTAGAATCCCTTGGTGACAATAACGTAGTCTTTTCATCTTTAGACCTCCTCAGCGGGTAGTGGCAGGTCGAAATGGAAGAGTCCTCTCGTCCAGTCACAGCCTTTAGCACCCCTTCCGGACATTTTCAGTTTAAGAGACTCCCTTTTGGTCTGAGAAATGCTCCTTCCGTGTTCAAGCGACTTATCCATTCAGTCTTCAGCGGTATGATGGGACACTCTCTTTTTGCTTACCTAGATGATATCATTGTTGTGAGTAAATCCATCCCTGATCATTTTACCAAACTCCAGCAAGTCTTTGAACGCCTCCAGCTCGCAGGCCTAAAAATCAATCTCAGTAAATGTGACTTCCTGCGAAAGAAAATCAAATTCCTAGGCCATGTCGTAGATGCACAAGGCATTCATACTAATGAGGATAAAACTAAGGCGATCATTAACTTCCCAGAACCTACCACTACCGACGCTGTACGAAGTTTCCTGGGCCTCAGTGGCTATTATCGTCGCTTTATCTGGGATTACACGAAGATCACCGCTCCTCTGACCCACTTACTCAAGCAGAATGTGCCCTTTGTTTGGACTAACGACCAGTCACAGGCTTTCCAAAAGCTAAAGACAGCTCTTGTAAATGCCCCTATTCTAGCATTCCCTGATTATACCACACCCTTCCTTCTCTGCACAGACGCCTCAGGCACTGGACTTGGTGCCGTTTTGATGCAACTCGATGAAGCATCAAGGAAGCGCATAATAGCGTATGCTAGTCGCACCCTTACAACCGCTGAACGTAACTACAGTGTCACAGATCTCGAAGCACTAGCGGTAATCTGGTCCTTGAAACATTTCAGAGATATCGTCTATGGTTATCCAGTGCATATCCAAACAGACCACCTTCCACTATGTGATTTGTTCAAGAATCGCAACCTAACAGGTAGACTAGCTAGATGGTCTATCATCATCCAGGACTTTAATCCCACTTTTCAATATGTACCAGGCAAGTTGAATGTAGTCGCAGACGCACTCTCACGTCACGTAGCAGCAGCTATAACATCACTGCAGCCTGAAGTAACTGAAAACACTACACTAACGTCAGAAGTTGTTCGAAACTTTCAACACCAAGACCCCATGTGGTCCAAAGTCATTTATTTCCTAGAATCTGGCGATGCCTTGACCTTACCTACTCTGCCAGTATCACTAGATGAGTTCATGCTAGATGATGATCTCTTGTACAGGAAAACACTGCTAACAGGCAAAGATATGCCCAATCGCGAAGTACGCCAACTTGTTGTCCCCACTGCCCTGATACCAAAGGTTCTTCATATTGTTCATAATACTCCTCAAGCTTCCCATCCAGGTAAAGACCGATGCTTGCGCCAAGCACGTCTCAAATACTATTGGCCAACCATGCGCCGCGATATCAATGCCCACTGTGACTCTTGCCTCTCCTGCCACCACCACAAAGGATCAACCGGCTTACCAGCACCTCTCTTACAATACCCAATCCCGTCACGACCATGGGAAACTGTCTCAATCGATCTCTTAAAACTACCTCTCACAGAATCTGGCGCTGAGTACTTGTTCGTAGCGGTCGACCACTTCTCCCGCTACTGTGTCCTCGTCCCCCTCTCCGACAAGACCGCGAAGAGCGTTGCCCGTGCCTTTGTAGATCACGTAATTTGCCCATTCAGTACCCCTCATACCATTCTTACTAACAACGGTACAGCATTCAACAATAGCCTTCTCGATGAGATCTGTCGCCACTTTCATATCAGTAAGTGCAATGCCGTGCCTAACCATCCGGCTTCCAATGGCCTTGTAGAACGCCACAACCGTAAAGTCTTAGAGTGCCTCAGACATCTAGGCTCCCATAGTTCGTCCTGGGATGACTGGATTCCCCAAATGGCATCTTCCATCAATAGCTCCATCAATGCATCCATTGCTGAATCTCCCTTCTTCGTCCTTTTTGGTTTTGACAAGGACCTCCCATACTCTCTCTTATCCTCAAAGCCAGAACCCATCTACAACATGGATGATTATGTTAAACTAAAATTGGCCAACTTCCAGACAATCCACCAGTATGTCCAATCCACTTTGGCTTCCTCTCAGGAGGACATGCTGCAGCGCCAACATAAGTCCGCCTCTCCTATCACTATCAGTGCAGGCGATCTTGTCTTTGCTCATTCCCATACGCGTTCCTCTAAGTTGGATGACAAATTTACAGGGCCCTACCGCGTCCTCACTCAACAAGGCAACAAATTTCACCTCCAGGACCTGTCCACTAAGGACACCAGATGGGTCCACGTCGATGACTTAAAGCGAGCACCCCGTGGCCTCGTGTTGGAAGAGTCACTTACACAACCTCCTGCCCCCTCTTCCCCTCCTCCCATCCTTCAGTCTACCTTGTCTTCTCCCATCCCTCAGTCTCCTTCATCTCCATCTCCACTTGCTCATTCATCAACCAATCAATATCGGTCCAAACTGCGCTCTGCCCATCAACCTCTTCACGACCTCCCCCATTAACTCTACCCTGATTTCTAGGTACGGTGTTAGCGATCTCCCTGCTGGCAGTGCTGACCCTCCTGGGGTCTGGGTCAGGTCAGGACGATGGTGGAGTACGTCCCGGGGCCTTGGTCGGCTCGGGAGGCGAGGTAATGCTTATCGACAACATCGCCTCTTTGCGCTACGATCTTGCGCCCCTGGCCAACATAGCCATTGCCCTACCTGCCTACGCGCACCAGCTCCACAGAATCAGGAACCATCTCACGGCCCTCATGGGGACACACAACCCGAATGAGTATCTCTATAACCTTTTCCTCCCACTCTCCTGGCAATTGCAATACATAAGTAACAGATTCACTGAGCTCAATGACACATTTTCCATTCAGACACCCGTGGGTCATTCTCGTGTGAAACGAGGTCTCTTCGACTTCGGCGGTGAGATTCTGAGTGGCTTGTTTGGCGTTGCTACAGCCCGTGACATTTCTGGTTTCAAATCTGATCTCACTCATTTAGCTTCAGCCCTAGAATCACAACGCCGAGTCATTAAAATCCAACACACTATGTTACAGAAGCTCACATCCCAACTCAATGAAGTCACGTCCACTCTAAACAATTTCACCGATATCTTACAAAGCCACCTTTCAGATCTCAACGTTATCTCCCAGTTCTTCTACCTCAAACTCAACATGGATAATCTCCAACTGGCCGTTGACTCTCTCCTGTCTCAAGTCTCTACCTTGGTTCGTATTCTGGTCGATGCTATCAATGGATGTGTCACTGCCGACTTAGTACCTGTCTCAGCTCTCCGTTCTGTCCTGGAATGGGCTCACTCCACCTTCGGTCTCTCCCCAGTCCTCCCTTACTCCTTCCTTGAATATTATTATCCTGTTCTCGAAGCCACTCTTCTCACTACATACGTCGTCGTCCATATTCCTCTCCGTTCTGCCATAACCTTTAACCTTTTCCACATCATTCCCTTCCCTTTCGGCCTCAACAGCTCCTTGTTACAGGTATCTGTTCCTTCAGAATATTTCCTCCTCTCCCGTGATCATCTTTCCGTTGCCTTCCTTTCTTCCACAGACCTCCAGCAATGTTCCTCCCTTACTCCGACCTCTCGTCTCTGTGCTGCCCACCTTTTCGCTATCTTCCCTAGCAGTGCTACACCCTGTGAGTCTGCTTTAGTTCGCAACCATTCCATCTACTCGGCCTGTTCTTTTGTCCCAGCTCCTGACCTCCCGGTCCACCATGCTCAACTCAACCATGTCCAGTACTTCTTCTTTGCTGTTCCCATCTCTGTCACAATCATGTGTCCTGGTTCTTCCAATCGCTCCATCCCCGCTAGTGGTCTCTACAAAGCACCGGACTATTGTACCGTCATATCAGAGTCCGTCATCACTTACGCCACTCGCTATCACCAAGCTGTTCGTAAACACTCCTATGACATCTTTCAACCAATCGACATGACTTCAACCCTACCATCTGCCAACATTACCATCACCTCCCCTCACTTGCACATGCTCACCTTCCTCAATGCCAGTGATTTCATTATGGATCAATTTTCTCTGGCCTTCAGCCGTTCATGGGTTCATCCAACAGTTGTGTTTCCCCCTGTGGTTATCGCTTTCATAGGTTTTATACTCATCATCTGTGCAGTGCATTGTTGTGTCAGAAAAATGGAACGTCGACTCCAGGAAATCAGAGTCGCTACAGGCATAGTACGCCCTACACACGACGTAGAAACTCCCCGTACTTAGTGCCCTCACATTCAGTGACTACCATTGCCATCTGCCATTTACCCAAACTGTGAACTGAACTCTGCCTACTAGACAATGATAGTATTTCTTTCATGCATTACTGAGTGACAGTGTATCCTACAGAAAATACGAAAAAATAAAAATGAAGGCAGAACAACAATAGACCTCTCATATCTACTCCTTGTTTATCATGTAGCAAACTATTATTGTGTAATTCCCATTATGTTTATATATACCTTCGACCCTTACTGAATTTGTACCTATTACTCCTTGTATATCTCATCTGTATATATCCCTCCCCTCAACATGGCCATGTCTCCCCTACTGCCCCTGTATCATACTTATCCCTTGTACAAACCTCCCTGGTCCTGCCTTACTACTATAATCAAACACCTTTTAACTCCCGGTGTCAGGAGACACCGTCTGAGCTACCCAGGGGAGTAGTGTACCCCCTCCACAATATGTCTACCCCCGATGTATATATGTCCCCCCCCAGTGCATACATGCCCCCACTAAATTTGCTAGGTCAGCATGCTTTCCCACGCCTGAAGACGGCGTTATTGCATCAGTTGATAGCAGACATCCTAGCCGGGCAGACTGTTTTACTGTGAGCTTGTAATAAACTCCTTATCTAGCTGTTTGTACACGGAGTTTCTATCACCAAAGTATTGCAAGTTACATATATATATATATATATATATATATATATATATATATATATATATATATATTGTTACATAGCCTATGATTTCATCATCCTTTGTGTAATTTTAACGCACAGTATGCTGCATGTTTGATCACAAGCGTGTTCTGCCTCAGTCCCCCCCTTCTACCGTTATAGTAGAGTAAGTCGTTCTCTCTGTTATTCAGAGCGGGATTTTCAGCTTTTTGTCCTCATGGCTTCATTTGCGCATCCTTCTTACAAGTTGTATCAAGCTCTCCTGGCTCCTATATAATGAGCTCAGTCTCTGCATCATTGCCACTTAGATCTGCTCCTCATTTTGTTCACATCTCTGTCCTCCCCTGTACAGATATTATTATTGTGAGTGCTCAAGAAATCTCCAAACATCTAGCAGCTGTGTGTAATTTGAGTATAAGTGTTATTGCATTTTTTCTTGTACTGTGTAGCATAAGGTTAATTCTTAGGCCTAGTGAGGTTTTTGATTAATGTTGCGCTTTATGTCAGTCATTTTTGATAATAGTTTGTATCTGTAATAATTTATCTGGCATTCACTGAGTATTATCTGGTATCTCATTTTATCAGGGCTGACTTAGATAAATTTACTCTTGCTAATTTCGTGTTAATAGAGGCTATTGCAGTTAACCATATATTTAACCTGTTTATTTGCCATTATATTATCCTTATGAGTCCTGAATGTTTTGTTGTTAGTTTGAGCATTAAACTTTAACTTGTAATTTTACCTAACTCTTTTGTTTTGAACCTGGAACTTTACGGGACAGTAGTGACTCTTAGTATTCTCACTTAAAGTGTACGTTATCTTTCTCTGTTCCGTAACATAAATTTGGCGACCTCTTATCAGGATATTCAGGATATTATCATAAGGATATTGCTTGATATTTTGTGACTGTTACTTATTAATTATGTCTACTATTACTACACTTGATGAAGCCAAAGATTTTTTGTCAAATGTGCAAACAGTGTGTGATATAGAAAACAGAACAAAGAATGAACTTAAGCTTGTTGCTCAACAATTGGGAATTGCTGTTCGCTCTCATCATTCTAAAGATCAAATTGTTGACATGATTAATGAAAGCTTGTTTAATGTAACTCCTCCAAATGAGCAAACGCAGATTGAATTAGCTAAGTTACAGCTAGCACTGCAGGAGCCTAAGGCTAAGGAGGCGGAGGCTCGTGTTAATGAGGCAAATGCTCGTATTCAAGAGGCACAGGTACAGGCTCGGGCACAAATTGAACTTGCCAGGATTCAGGCAGACCATGAGTATCGCATGAAACAAGGTGGAACTGGATCATCTAGCTCTGATGATTTTGATGTGGCTAAAAATGTTAAACTTGTCCCTCCTTTTAATGAATCTGATTTAACAAAGTATTTTCAGTTGTTTGAGAGGGTAGCTACAGGTTTTAGTTGGCCCAAGGAGTATTGGCCAGTACTTCTTCAAATTGTTCTCACCGGTAAAGCTCAAGTACCTTATGCATCTTTGCCTTAGGATTAATCTGATAATTATGATGTAGTTAAGAGCTTGATCCTTAAGGCCTATGAGCTTGTTCCTGAAGCCTATAGAGTAAAATTTAGGACAACTTACAAGCAAGATAGGCAATCCCATGTTGAGTATGCAAAAATCAAAGAAGATCTGTTAGAGCAGTGGTTAAATTCTAAGAATGTGGATTCTGATTTTGGTAAATTTAAGCAGATGATTTTGCTGGAGGATTTCAAAAGGTGTATTTATAAAGATGTAAGCCTATATCTTGATGAGAAAAGAATAGATAATTTGTCTGATGCTGCAGTTTTGGCTGATGAATATGTTCTCACTCACAAGAGATATTCTAAAGAAAAAGGGACAGCTGAGAGTAAGTACGTTGCCTCTACTCAGAGTACAGGTAACAGGAAAGAGAATAAAGGAGATGTAGGAGATGTTTCTCAGGAAGTAAATACCAGCTTCACCTCTAGATTTCAGAAAAGTAAATGTACTTATTGTAGTAAGCTTGGTCATACTACAGAGAAATGTTTCAGGAGACAGCGTGATGTGAACAAAAAGGAGTCTTTAAATATTCAGTCAATTGGTCTAGTGTCCACCCTTGAGAGTTCCCAGAATTCTTTAACTGAGTTAACTGAACCTGCTTTGAGGGGTAACTTAAATTCTCATGATGGAGCTCCTCTTTTGAGCAGTAACGTGGGTGTCACTCTCAAGAGTTCATGTGCTAATTTCCTGTCTGATGGTTTTGTCAGTCCTCTGGACAGTAATGACAGGAAATCAGTTAAAATATATCGTGATACAGGTGCTTGCCAATCCCTTATGCTGACCAGTGTTCTAGGCTCTAATGTTAATTCCTCTGATGAAACTGTAATCTTACAAGGTGTAGGGAATAATTACTTCTCTGTCCCTCTGTGCAGAGTGAATTTAGAGTCTGGTTTTGTTAATGGTTCCGTTATGGTTGGGTTGGTTGAGACACTCCCAATGTTAGGTGTAACTTTCTTACTTGGAAATGATATTGGTGGAAGTCAAGTGTGTCCAGCTCCTCAGTTGTCTAGTGAGCCAGTGGCTGCGTCCCAAGATTGTGATGTCCCTGATGTGTTCCCTGCATGTGCTGTCACTAGGGCTAAGTCTAAAGTTACTGGTGATTTAGAGGCTAATGATGATGATGATGTTATCCTAGCTGACACTCTTCTTGCTAATTTGGACCACTCACCAGATGAGGCAGTACCCCGTAGTGTTGATAATTTGTCTCGTCAAGAGTTGGTTGAGTTGCAGGTTGCTGACCCTGAGTTGAAAGGTCTAGCTAACTCTGCTTACAGTGAAGAAGAGTCAGCCGGTGCTTCTACTTGTTATTATGTAAAGTCAGGAGTACTTATGAGGAAGTGGAGACCCCCAACAGCATCAGCTGACTGTGAATGGGAGGTTGTACATCAAGTTGTCATCCCTCGTGTTTGTAGCCAGGATATCATTAGAGTGGCTCATGATTCCAGTTTGGCAGGACACCTTGGAGTGAGGAGACTGTGGCACGCATTTAGAAACACTTCTACTGGCCAGGTATCTTCAGGGATGTTTCCTGGTATTGTAAGTCTTGTCACACCTGTCAAGTTGTGGGGAAGTGTAATCAGACCGAAAAGGTTGCACCTCTAGTTCCCATTCCTCCTTTTGAGGCGCCTTTCACCCGTGTGTTGGTGGATATTGTGGGCCCTCTTCCTAAGACTTCTTCAGGATTTTCTTATGTGTTGACCATGATTGATATGGCTACTCGTTATCCTGAAGCCATTCCACTTAGAAACATCTCAGCAAAGAACGTGGTTAAGGAAATCCTAGGGTTCTTCACAAAGTTTGGTCTGCCCAAGGAGGTACAGTCAGACCGGGGAAGTAATTTCATGTCAAACGTTTTCAAGCAGTCTCTGAAAGAGTTGGGCATCACCCAGATCACGTCTTCAGCTTACCATCCCCAGACCCAAGGAGCGTTGGAGAGATATCATCAAACACTCAAATCGATGCTCAAGAAATACTGTTTGGAACATCAGAAAGACTGGGATAAAGGTCTTCCATTCGTTGTGTTTGCTGCAAGAGATTCTCCAAATGAATCACTGGGCTTCTCACCTTTTGAACTACTGTTTGGCCATGAAGTAAGAGGACCCTTTAAGTTACTCAAGGAATGCTGGCTGTCGGAGGAAGATGACGTCAACCTGCTGGAGTATGTGATGAAGTTCAAAGAACGGCTGTCCACTGCTTTACAGCTGGCGAGAGAGACTTTAGGAGCTGCTCAGGAGAAGATGAAGACTTGGTATGACAAGAAGTCCAGGTTACGCCACTTTCAGCCAGGAGATCAGGTTTTGATTCTGCTACCAGTTCATGGGCAACCTCTTCAAGCCAAGTTTAGTGGCCCTTATTTCGTGGAGAAGAAACTCAGTGATGTCAACTATGTCATCGCCACACCAGATCGTAGAAAGAACAAGCAACTTTGTCACATCAACATGCTAAAGTTATATCACAGGCAGAACGAAAATAATCCAGTCTGCACTGTAGCTGTTCCACCCGAGTCTGCAAGTGAAACTCTCCCATGCAGTATGAGCCTGAGTGATAGTTTGGGGAAGAATCCTGATATCATGAATGATCTCCAGACTAAGCTTTCTCATCTACCTCCCAAGGAAAGGCAGGAGTTTTCGGCATTACTGCGGCAGTACCCGCAAGTGTTCCGTGCTACTCCAGGAAGAACCACTGTGTTGATGCATGATGTCGATGTTGGAGACGCAAAGCCAATTAAATTTCCTCCTTACCGTGTGAACCCAGTGAAAGTTCCTCTCATCGAGAAGGAGCTTGGCTACCTGTTGGACCACATGATGATTGAGCCCTGTCAGAGCGAGTGGAGTTCTACTGTCACTCTAGTCCCTAAGCCAGGTGGGTCACAGCGACTTTGCATTAACTACAGACGTGTTAATCAGATAACTAAAACAGACACTTACCCTCTCCCTCGAGTGGAAGATTGCATAGACAAGATCGGAAAGGCTAGGTACATAAGTAAGTTTGATTTGTTAAAGGGATACTGGCAAGTACCTATGACTGAACGTGCTAGGGAGATCTCATGTTTTGTAACATTAGGAAAGACTTTTGCATGTTCTGTAATGCCATATACAGATTGTTTTAGAGTAATAAGAAATTTACTTTGTAAATTTCTTTTTTCTTTGTGGGGAGGTGTTACATAGCCTATGATTTCATCATCCTTTGTTTAATTTTAACGCACAGTATGCTGCATGTTTGATCACGAGCGTGTTCTGCCTCAGTCCCCCCCTTCTACCGTTATAGTAGAGTAAGTCGTTCTTTCTGTTATTCAGAGCGGGATTTTCAGCTTTTTGTCCTCATGGCTTCATTTGCGCGTCCTTCTTACAAGTTGTATCAAGCTCTCCTGGCTCCTATATAATGAGCTCAGTCTCTGCATGATTGCCACTTAGATCTACTCCTCATTTTGTTCACATCTCTGTCCTTCCCTGTACAGATATTATTATTGTGAGTGCTCAAGAAATCTCCAAACATCTAGCAGCTGTGTGTAATTTGAGTATATGTGTTATTGCATTTTTTCTTGTACTGTGTAGCATAAGGTTAATTCTTAGGCCTAGTGAGGTTTTTGATTAATGTTGGGTTTTATGTCAGTCATTTTTTATAATATTTTGTATCTGTAATAATTTATCTGGCATTCACTGAGTATTATCTGGTATCTCATTTTATCAGGGCTGACTTAGATAAATTTACTCTTGCTAATTTCGTGTTAATAGAGGCTATTGCAGTTAACCATATATTTAACCTGTTTATTTGCCATTACATTATCCTTATGAGTCCTGAATGTTTTTTTGTTAGTTTGAGCATTAAACTTTAACTTGTAATTTTACCTAACTCTTTTGTTTTGAACCTGGAACTTTACGGGACAGTAGTGACTCTTAGTATTCTCACTTAAAGTGTACGTTATCTTTCTCTGTTCCGTAATAATATATATATATATATATATATATATATATATATATATATATATATATATATATATATATATATATATATATATTGTTACGAAACAGAGAAAACTGTCCTGCAAAGTTGCAGGTTCAAAACAAAAGAGTTAGGTAAAATTACAAGTTAAAGTTTAATGCTCAAACTAACAACAAAACATTCAGGACTCATAAGGATAATGTAATGGCAAAAAACAGGTTAAATATATGGTTCACTGCAATAGCCTCTATTAACACGAAATTAGCAAGTGTAAATTTATCTAAGTCAGCCCTGATAAAATAAGAAAACTGGATAATGCTCAGTGAATGCAAGATATATTATTACAGATACAAAATATTATCAATAATGGCTGACACTTAAAACACATGATTCAAAAAACCTCACTAGGCCTACGAATTAACAACCCATGCTATACAGTACAAGAAAAAATGCAATAACACTTATACTCAAATTACACAGCTGATAGATGGTTGGAGACTCCCTGAGCACTCACAATAATAACAACTGTACAGGGGAGGACAGAGATGTGAACAAAATGAGGAGTAGATCTAAGCGGCAATTAATGTAGAGACTGAGCTCATTATATAGGGGCCGGCAGAGCTTGATACAACTTCTAAGAAGGACGCGCAAATAAAGCCATAGGGGACAAAGAGTTGACACTCCTGCTCTGAACAACAGAAAGAACGACTTACTCTACTATAAGGGTAGAAGGGGGGAGTGAGGTAGAACACGCTCGTGATCAAACATGCAGCATACTGTACGTTAGAATTACACAAAGGATGATGAAATCATAGGCTATGTAACACCTCCCCACAAAGAAAAAGAAATTTACAAAGGAAATTTCTTATTACTCTAAAACAATCTGTCTAAAGTCAAGATAAGCAATCTGCAATAACATTTTCTTTCCCCTTGACATGTTGTATGTCTAATGAATACTCCTGAAGAAGTAGACTCCATCTTGTCAATCTTTGATTTTTATCTTTAAACTTACTAAGGAATTTCAGTTGGTTATGATCGGTATAAATGACTATGGGGTCAAAACCAGAACACAAATAAAATGAAAAATGCTGTAAACCCAAAATCAAGGCCAAAAGCTCTTTCTCAATAGTTGAGTAGTTCTTTTGAGGTGGAGTGAACTTCTTACTGTAATAAGATACAGGGTGTTCAATACCCTGATCATCCTCTTGCAGCAAAACAGCCCCAGCTCCTGTATCACTTGCGTCAACAGCCATCTTAAAAGGCTTAGCAAAATTTGGAGTAGCGAGCACTGGCTGACTTAATAGGATAGCTTTAAGTTTGCTGAAAGAGGATTCACAGTTATCGGTCCAGACAAATTTAACTCCCTTTTTCAGTAGGTCTGTAAGTGGTGATACAAGAATTGAAAAGTTAAGATTAATACATCATCATTATAAACAACACACCCTGCCAAACCCTCTGTTACAACATTCATGAGCTTCTGAAAAGTGGCTGGTGCATTCTTCATACCATATGGCATTACAGAACATGCAAAAGTCTTTCCTAGTGTTACAAAACATGAGATCTCCCTAGCACGTTCAGTCACAGGTACTTGCCAGTATCCCTTTAACAAATCAAACTTACTTATGTACCTAGCCTTTCCGATCTTGTCTATGTAATCTTCCACACGAGGGAGAGGGTGAGTGTCTGTTTTGGTTATCTGATTAACACGTCTGTAGTCGATGCAAAGCCGCTGTGACCCACCTGGCTTAGGGATTAGAGTGACAGGAGAACTCCACTCGCTCTGACAGGGCTCAATCATCTTGTGGTCCAACAGGTAGCCAAGCTCCTTCTGGATGAGAGGAACTTTCACTGGGTTCACACGGTTAGGAGGCAGTTTAATTGGCTATGCATCTCCAACATCGACATCATGCATCAACACAGTGGTTCTTCCTGGAGTGGCACGGAACAATTGCGGGTACTCCTGCAGTAATGCCGAAAACTCCTGCCTTTCCTCGGGAGCTAGATGAGAAAGCTTAGTCTGGAGATCATTCATGATATCAGGATTCTTCCCCAAACTATCACACAGGCTCATGCTGCATGGAAGAAATTCACTTGCAGACTCTGGTGGAACAGCTACAGTGCAGACTGGGTTATTTTCGTCCTGCCTGTGATATAACTTTAGCATGTTGATGTGACAAAGTTGCTTCATCTTTCTACGATCTGGTGTGGCGATGACGTAGTTGACATCACTGAGTTTCTTCTCCACGAAATAAGGGCCACTAAACTTGGCTTGAAGAGGTTGCCCATGCACCGGTAGTAGAATCAAAACCTGATCTCCTGGCTGAAAGTGGCGTAACCTGGACTTCTTATCATACCAAGTCTTCATCTTCTCCTGAGCAGCTCCTAAATTCTTTCTCGCCAGCTGTAAAGCAGTGGACAGCCGTTCTTTGAACTTCATCACATACTCCAGCAGGTTGACTTCATCTTCCTCCAATAGCCAGCATTCCTTGAGTAACTTAAGGGGTCCTCTTACTTTATGGCCAAACAGTAGTTCAAAAGGTGAGAAGCCCAGTGATTCATTTGGAGATTCTCTTGCGGCAAATACAACGAATGGAAGACCTTTATCCCAGTCTTTCTGATTTTCCAAACAGTATTTCTTGAGCATCGATTTGAGTGTTTGATGATGTCTCTCCAACGCTCCTTGGGTCTGGGGATGGTAAGCTGAAGACGTGATCTGGATGATGCCCAACTCTTTCAGAGACCGCTTGAAAACATTTGACATGAAATTACTTCCCCGGTCTGACTGTACCTCCTTGGGCAGACCAAACGTTGTGAAGAACCCTAGCATTTCCTTAACCACGTTCTTTGCTGAGATATTTCTAAGTGGAATGGCTTCAGGATAACGAGTAACCATATTAATCATGGTCAACACATAAGAAAATCCTGAAAAAGTCTTAGGAAGAGGGCCCACAATATCCACCAACACACGGGTGAATGGCGCCTCAAAAGGAGGAATGGGAACTAGAGGTGCAACCTTTTCGGTCTGATTACACTTCCCCACAACTTGACAGGTGTGACAAGACTTACAATACCAGGAAACATCCCTGAAGATACCTGGCCAATAGAAGTGTCTCAAAATGCGTGCCACAGTCTTCCTCACTCCAAGGTGTCCTGCCAAACTGAAATCATGAGGCACTCTAACGATATCCTGCCTACAAACACGAGGGATAACAACTTGATGTACAACCTCCCATTCACAGTCGGCTGATGCTGTTGGGGGTCTCCACTTCCTCATAAGTACTCCTGACTTTATATAATAACAAGTAGAAGCACCAGCTGACTCTTCCTCACTGCAAGCAGAGTTAGCTAGACCTTTCAACTCAGGGGCAGCAACCTGCAACTCAACCAAATCTTGACGAGACAAATTATCAACACTATGGGGTACTGCCTCATCTGGTGAGTGGTCCAAATTAGCAAGAAAAGTGTCAGCTAGGATAACATCATCATCATCATTATCCTCTAAGTCACCAGTAACTTTAGACTTAGCCCTAGTGACAGCACATGCAGGGAACACATCAGGGACATCACAATCCTGGGTCGCAGCCACTGGCTCACTAGACAACTGAGGAGTTGGCTACACTTGACTTCCACCAATATCATTTCCAAGTAAGAAAGTTACACCTGACATTGGGAGTGTCTCAACCAACCCAACCATAACGGAACCATTAACAAAACCAGACTCTAAATTCACTCTGCACAGAGGGACAGAGAAGTAATTATTCCCTACACCTTGTAAGATTACAGTTTCATCAGAGGAATTAACATTAAAGCCTAGAACATTGGTCAGCATAAGAGATTGGCAAGCACCTGTATCACGATATATTTTAACTGATTTCCTGTCATTACTGTCCAGAGGACTGACAAAACCATCAGACAGGAAAATAGCAAATGAACTCTTGAGAGTGACACCCACGTTACTGCTCAAAAGAGGAGCTCCATCATGAGAATTAAATTTACCCCTCAAAGCAGGTTCAGTTAACTCAGTTAAAGAATTCTGGGAACTCTCAAGGGTGGACACTAGACCAATTGACTGAATATTTAAAGACTCCTTTTTGTTCACATCATGCTGTCTCCTGAAACATTTCTCTGTAGTATGACCAAGCTTACTACAATAAGTACATTTACGTTTCTTAAATCTAGAGGTGGAGCTGGTATTTACTTCCTGAGAAACATCATCTTTATTCTCTTTCCTGTTACCTGTACTCTGAGTAGAGGCAACGTACTTACTCTCAGCTTTCCTTTTTTCTCTAGAATATCTCTTGTGAGTGAGAACATATTCATCAGCTAAAACTGCAGCATCAGACAAATTATCTATTCTTCTCTCATCAAGATATAGGCTTACATCATTATTAATACACCTTTTGAAGTCCTCCAGCAAAATCATCTGCTTAAATCTACCAAAATCAGAATCTACATTCTTAGAATTTAACCACTGCTCTAACAGATCTTCTTTGATTTTTGCATACTCAACATGGGATTGCTTATCTTGCTTATAAGTTGTCCTAAATTTTACTCTATAGGCTTCAGGAACAAGCTCATAGGCCTTAAGAATCAAGCTCTTAACTACATCATAATTATCAGATTGATCCTGAGGCAAAGATGCATAAGATACTTGAGCTTTACCGGTGAGAACAGTTTGAAGGAGTACTGGCCAATACTCTTTTGACAAAAAATCTTTGGCTTCATGAAGAGTAGTAAATTAAACATCATGAATAAATCACAGTCACAAAATATCAAGCAATATCCTTATGATAATATCCTGAATATCCTGATAAGAGGTCGCCAAATTTATGTTACGGAACAGAGAAAACTGTCCCGCAAAGTTCCAGGTTCAAAACAAAAGAGTTAGGTAAAATTACAAGTTAAAGTTTAATGCTCAAACTAACAACAAAACATTCAGGACTCATAAGGATAATGTAATGGCAAAAAACAGGTTAAATATATGGTTAACTGCAATAGCCTCTATTAACACGAAATTAGCAAGTGTAAATTAATCTAAGTCAGCCCTGATAAAATGAGAAAACTGGATAATGCTCAGTGAATGCAAGATATATTATTACAGATACAAAATATTATCAATAATGGCTGACACTTAAAACACATGAATCACAAAACCTCACTAGGCCTACGAATTAACAACCCATGCTATACAGTAAAAGAAAAAATGCAATAACACTTATACTCAAATTACACAGCTGCTAGATGGTTGGAGACTTCCTCAGCACTCACAATAATAACAACTGTACAGGGGAGGACAGAGATGTGAACAAAATGAGGAGTAGATCTAAGTGGCAATTAATGTAGAGACTGAGCTCATTATATAGGGGCCGGCAGAGCCTGATACAACTTGTAAGAAGGACGCGCAAATGAAGCCATAGGAGACAAAGAGTTGACACTCCTGCTCTGAACAACAGAAAGAACGACTTACTCTACTATAAGGGTAGAAGGGGGGAGTGAGGTAGAACACGCTCGTGATCAAACATGTAGCATACTGTACGTTAGAATTACACAAAGGATGATGAAATCATAGGCTATGTAACAATATATATATATATATATATATATATATATATATATATATATATATATATGTCACAAGCGTCCAGTGCGTCCCTATATTCATATATATATATATGTCACAAGCGTCCAGTGCGTCCCTATATTCATTTGTCGATCATTTTACATGTCCGTCATGCTTCTGTCTTGTATAAAATATTGCTAACATTGTTAAAACAACCTGTCTTCTTGCTCTGGTCATCAACATGAAAGTTAACAAGCAAGGTTACACATATATAAAAACTTTAGTCTGTTTTTATCTTTTTATTCAACATTTACATTTGGGGTGTACAAGAACAAATATCTTGAGCATCATCTTTTCTTGGCCTGATTGTTATATGTTTCATCCCGCTCTGTAGCCTATATAGTCCAGCACAATCTCGGTACTTACCTTGCGTTTCCATCGAGACGATGAAGCGCAGAAATAGAGAAGAGATGAGAGATGAGACGAGAGTTAATTAAACTAACCGAAACTAAACAAAAATAAGTTTCATAAGTCTGACAAAGAGATAAAGGGCAAGAAGCTGAAACAGATAAGAAAAAAATGAGATGCAGCAGAATAATGAAACACTAATACAGTTTGGCGAAAGAAGAAGAACTTGGTGACGGAAAAGAGACATTGGGTAAATAGAGGCAGGAATGAATTACATACCAGCAATCATCCTTGTATTTCCGCTACCATCAGATTGTTTATTCAGAGACTTTTTCAAGAGATTTTGGATGGAATAGTTTAAAATTACATCTAACCCCTTTTTTCGTTGTCTCTCCTAAGCTGAGGGAAATTGCCTGAAAAGAACTGTAATAAATTTTATAATACATCTCTGAACGGCAGAGGTTATGATTACTGACCGAATGTGGAAGAAGAAACTACTGCACCGAGAGAAAAGAGCAGCAGACGAGAGACAAATACTGAAGTAGAGAAATTGGAAAAAACGAACGAATGGTAAACCAGTATGTAGATGTAGCCGAGGGCTGCATTCATACCCCTTATATCCACTGTAGTAGCAGATACAAAACTTGATATTCGCTCTTAGTAGGATCATTGTGAGACCAAATGCCGCACAGACATCCGGGTATTTAAAGAACCCATAATTACGGCGGCCCAGAGGGAGTGTGACAGGTGAGGTGGAAATGTCAGTGCAGGAGACAAGAGAATGTAGGCAGGGAGAGGAAAGGAATGTGAGGGCCAGGAAATGCGAGATGCAGGGGGATGCAGAGGAAGGGGGCTGAGAGAGGTAGGGAGATGCGAAAGGCAGTGTGCTGAGAGAGGCAAGGGGCTATGACAGGCAGAGCGATGGATGAGGTAGAGGGCTGGGTGAGGAAGGTGGCTGGAAGAGATAACGGGCGCGGTTTGGTTAAAGAGTAGGGGCGAGGGTGGTGGGTATATAGTTGAATCACATCATTTTATGAAGACGAGCTAAACCATGAGCAAATGAGACGGTACATGCTATTCAAGACAAGTGAACAAAAGCGTGGAGGCGAGCTGAGTTTGTTAGAATGGGAGACTGGAATTTAAATGACCAGAAACAAAGAATGATATACAAATTGTTGGAAGAATACAAGATTTTTCTTATCTAGACGAAAGGGAAATCAGAAGGGGGATACACTGGGAGGATTAAGTAAAACACACACACACACACACACACACACACACACACACACACACACACACACACACACATTCTCGATTTCCCCCTCCGTCACTTTTTCCCAGTCAATCTTTTCTTCCCTTGTGGCCTTAATACATAACTATTTTAGTGCTGGCCCGAAAATATACCAATGAGGTAAGACCACAGAGAAACACGGGGGTTGGACAATTCCCTCAGGCAACACTGTGGAAGGGACGATGGGTGACCTTGTTATGAGAGAGAGAGAGAGAGAGAGAGAGAGAGAGAGAGAGAGAAAGGGGGGGGGGAAGGAAGGAGAGGGAGGGAGGGAGGGAGAAGGAGAGAGGAAAGGAGGGAGGCAGGGAGGGAGAGGGAGAAGGAGTGAATGGGAAAGGGAGAGGAAGGGACTGGGAGAGGAAGAGAGAGGGAGGGTAAGGGAAGGGGAGTGAGAGAGAGGGGAAGGGAGGGAGAGGTGGAGGGAGGGTGAGGGGGAGGGAGGGAGAGAAAGGGAAGGAGAAGAGATAGGGGGAGAAATTCATGAAAGTTGGTCTTGTTGTTGCAGATGAGAATGGATCTAGGAATAAAAGGAGAGAGAAATGGAGAACCAGAAGTGACTGACATAAGGAAGAGAAAAGGAAGGCGAGAAAGAAGGAAGAGGGGAAAAACATGATTAGATGAGGGAAACAGGAGGAATAAGTGTATAAGAAAAGGGGGATGAGAAGAGGAAGAAGGCTGGGAAGGAACAGAGAAAAAGAGGCTTAGGAAGGAAGACTGAGAATGTATGAGGAGGAAGGAAGAAGGAAAGAATAAAGGGGTTAGATGAATGGAGGGTAGTAGAAGGTTGTGCACGAGGGGACATAAAGGAGAATATACAACTAAGAGAAGAGGAAGGGAAAAGAAGAAGACAAGAGAAGTGTAATGTGAAGAGGAAGACGGGCGATGAGAGACGGAAGAAACGACAAGTACGAAAGAGTGAAGGAGGAGGGAGGAAGTAGGAATAAGAATGTAGGTTGAAGGGACAAGAGGAGAGGAAGAAGAGAAGGAAGGAGAGGGAGAAGAGAGAAGGACGGGAGAAGCGAAAAGGGAAGCGTAAGAAAAGGATATGAAGATGGAAGATTAGGAAATGAAGAAAAAAGAACCGGGAATAAACAGTGGAGTAGATAAAAGGAAGAAGGGAGAGGAGGCTAAATAAAAGAGATGAGAAAAACGAGGGAATGGAAAAGACAAGGTAGAGATGAAAGAAGAATAAACGAAGCATGGAGACAAAGAAAAGAAAGGGGAAGAGGAATGGATGAAAGGAGAGAAGGAAAAGAAAAAAGAAAGGAATTGGACTTAGGCAGAGTCTGAAAATTAATGGAAATATGAGAGGGAAAAAGAAGAAACAAGGAGAAAGAAGAGAACTGAGAAAATGAAGAAAGTTATAGGGACAGGAAGAGAAAGAGTGCATAACAGGGCAAAAAGGTGATGCACGGTGGCAATGGAAGTAAATGGGAATGTGAAAAATGAATGCTGGAGAAAAGGCATGAACAATGAGAGGAAAATGAGTGACACTGCAAAGAATATGACGAAAAAAATGTAAAGAGAAAAGTAAGAAAAAATAAATAATGATGTACGGTTTATGTAAACAGGTAGAGCATCATAGAAGGGTCAGTATATTACCCAACACACACTATAGATCCTATTACGCAACTTGTGCGTCTATATGTGCTTAAACTATGGATGTGAATGGGTAAGTTTCTGTGTGTGTGTGTGTGTGTGTGTGTGTGTGTGTGTGTGTGTGTGTGTGTGTGTGACAGACAGACGGACAGACATAAGGAAAAATAATTATATGAGCATAATTTTGTCAAGCTTAGTAGAGTCGACACTTCACGTTTCTTTCTCTCCGTATCTACAAAACACACACACACACAGTCTCTCTCTCTCTCTCTCTCTCTCTCTCTCTCTCTCTAGCCGGACGTCTTAATCCTGTTAAGGTTGTCCACAAAGAAGTTGCCTCAATGTTGCCCTGTCCTCTGCTACTTTTCCGCTCTCACTGCAACTCACCCCCGCCCCCTCTCCCCTATCATATATCGCTCCAATCCACCGCTCATCTTATCCTCTGTCTTCCCCTTCCTCTCTTCCCCTTCACCTCACTCACATACTCTCTTCCTGTTAGTATCTCATTCTTCATCCTCTTAGTTTTAGTCACACGCACATGACCATGGCAACGTTCCTCAGTTCCCAGCTTGTCTGTCTCTACATGTAACTCCACGTGCTCCATTCAAGTAACTCACTTTCTCTGCTATCATTCCTGACCTGCTCCCTTTCTACAAGGTCCAAAAATAGTGGGGATCGCAATACTGGCATGCAGCACCTTTTTCTATTTCCGTATTCTCTATTATCTTATCACTGCTTTCAGCGAACCAGCGATCTTCCTTCCTTACTATACCCTTTCATGCATTTCATCCACTTAATTTTCATCTTTATTCATCACACAAACAGAATATTTGAATGCATTTCCATTCTCCGTTTCTTGAACATCTAGAGTGAATGTGCATTCCCTGACTTTATTTTCCTCAATTATCATAGCTTTCTTCTTAGTTATATTGAGACAGTTGGTAGAGGAGTTTGGAAGGGTGTGTGAAAGGAGGAAATTGAAAGTAAATGAGAATAAGAGTAAAGTGATGAAGTGTACGAGGTTGGTTGATGGTAGGGGGATGAATATAGTTTTGAATGGCGAGTTGCTTGAGGAGGTAGAGTGTTTTAAATATCTAGGGTCACATGTTGCTGTGTATGGAAGAATAGATGTAGAAGTCAGGTTTAGAATAAATGAAGTAGGAAAGGTGCTGGGAGGAATGAAAAAAGTGTTTAGATGTCGTTCGCTTAGAATGGATGTAAAGAGAAGGCTGTATGAGGGTGTTGTGGTACCGACTGCATTGTATGGGGCTGAAACATGGAATATGGGTGTAGCAGAGAGGAAAAGTTTGAATGTAATGGAGATGAGGTGTCTAAGGAGTATGTGTGGAGTGACGCGTATGGATCGAGTGCGGAATGATGAAGTGCGAAGGAGAACTGGAGTTGTTCGGGAGATGGGTGGTAGAGTTGAGCAGAGGGTGTTGCGATGGTTTGGGCATATGGAGAGAATGGATAATGAGCAATTGGTGAAAAAGATAACTAGATCTGATGTGAGAGGTGTAAGGCTGAGAGGAAGACCACGAATAGGATGGATGGACAGTGTGAAGAGAGCGCTGGATGCGAGAGGGATTTCTGTTGAGCAAGGAAGAGTGGCTGTGCGTGACAGAAATGGGTGGAGAGAAATTGTGAATGAATAAATGATGACGCAGCCCTGAGGGGATATTCTCCCGCATTTGGTCTGATCAGCTATTTCAGGTCAGGTGCGGGTAAGGGGATGAGTCTGTTATGATGTGGCAGGGGTAAACCAGCTCTGCTGTCGGGCCCTGCTGCGGATGTCACTGATTGCATTGCGCAGTTGACCCTTGTGCAGTGTGGTGCGGTGAGGATCTGTCCGTTCTCCCCTCTGGGGCTAAGATGCGAATGAATGTGTTTGAATGGATGAGTAAATGGGGGAGTGTGTCGTCTGTCTCGGCTACCTCCCTTTCCTTGGGGGAAGCAGCCTAGGTATATAGATAGGTATATAGATAGAATTTTATTTCGTATGTACACTGCCAAATTCGTTTCCCAAGCTTTGCAACGGTCAGTCGACTTCACGTAATAGTACAGTATCATCAACAATCAAGATTACGGCGATTTCCATATCCTACCATCTCTCACAAATGACACTCTGGCCTTCGCTGCCCAACTTAAGTATTTTGTCGAACTCCATTCATTTATATATCTACTGAAATGCCGTGGAGACATAATATATTCATAATTCAATCCAACAATAAGGTCAAACAACTCTACTGGTTTTACTTCTCACACGAGCAACAGCCCTGGTGCCATCAGACATACTCTTAACAACATTCAGCAAGTATCCATCTACTCCATACATTTTCAGTACCTTGCACAGTCTTTGTTTACCTACTCTACCATTATATTTTCTCCAGCTCCATAAGGGCAGCATTCAACTTCTTTCCTTTCTTTACTTACTTTTTCACTAAACATCGTACAACGAATATAATGTATGCAATTTCCTCCCTTCCTAAGAACCCCTTTGTTCTTCGGCAACTAATTCCCATGCTATTGCTCTAACTTCATCGACAAGTACCTAACATATATTTTATCTGACACACTGAGAAGCAAAATAAGGAAATTAATAGGCGTATGTTAGGACACAAGTCAAGAGTGAGAGCAGTGGAAATGAGTTATTTAAGAGGAGCCTGTGGAGTCACATGGAGAGACAGGTTGACAAATGAGGATATAAAGGAGTGTTGTGGTGTGGATGTGGATGTGATAGGAAGCGTTAGGAGGAATACATTGAGTTGGTTTGGCCATGTGGAGAGGATGGAGGGTGAAAGACTGACGAAGAGAGTGTATGTGAGTGAGGTGGAGGGGGAAAAAGGAAGGGGGAGGCCGAGGATGAGATGGAGGGATGGGGTGGAGAGGTATATGAAGAGGGGGTTGTGAGTTGGGAGCAGGGCAGTGAAATGGCGGGGGAAGGGCGACTTGGAGGCGATTTGTTTGTCGCCACCCCAAACGGGATTGCGGCGTCTGGCAATTGATAGATGGATGTTAGTTATTCCCGTTCAGCTGGTGACAAACGTAAACAGCAGGCAAAGTAGTACCCCATTCTACTATAGTGCCATAATTTTAAGTATAAGTTATTATTGTAAGTGTAATCTTAAGCTTAGGTATTGTTGTAAATATAGTTTGTACAGTTCATGATTCAGCCATTAAGTCCTATATTTAAGTTTAGTCTTAGTCGATATTCATAATGAGGGCATGATTCTGATATTGATAGTACTAAGTCGAGAATTGGTGCGAAAATGTGTATACAAATGAACCAGCCGTTTTCAACAAAGGCGTATAACCGCAGAAGTTTTAGTAGGGATTAACAATCGCGAATGTCTTCCTACGTAGTCTGATCTAGAGATTTACATGCCGAAGTTAATAGTATTCCCCGTTTGAACTATGCAGTGGTGGATTGAGAGTTATCTGAGACATGACTGTTGATGATAGCCAGTAGTGAAGCGAGAATTCATGTTATTGGAGTCGTGTCATCAGTCATGTAGGCACATGAACCGGCATGGAAATAAACTGTCCTGATTCCTAATTAATTTGGCTTCGTTATGATTAAAGTTCCTGTACGCCTATTACAAAAATTTTAAACATCGTAAGTCATTTTTCCTACATATGTCGAGTGCAAAATGTATTCTTCGTATTCTTTGGAGAGCTTAGTAGAAGCAATAATATTTCAAAGTAATCGGTTAAAGTTTTAGCCGATTCCGGATATTGTGATCGTCTAGTATAAAAGGCGGGGAGCCGCGTCAAACCGTCAGATTGCTGCTCCTCTTCCTATCGTTTACAGGTTAGTGACGAACTCTCACCTCCCGCCCCCCTTTTCTCCTTCGTGAAATATGTCATTATATACGTCTATGAGTTAAATTGGCGATATTTCCACTGATCCCACTTGTACTGAATAATGAGATTGCTGCTCCTCTCTCCATCGTTCACAGATCGAAAGTTCTAGCTACGGTCTAACCCGTCTCACATGAAATCACACAGCCTCCTCTTTTTCTTAGTTCCAGCAATCAAAGAATATATCGGGTGGTCCATGGAGTTACTGTATCTAGTCTGTATATGATTCTTGAGTTATTGAACAAGTTTAGTCTTAAGAGAATATCTTTGGTGGTAATCTTTAGGTTTCTTCTCGAACAGTCCGTCAGAGACCTCGGGAATAATGTATCCATGTGTATCAGTATTCTTCAATTTAGCTTGTAAAGATTCATATTTCTGGAATTATAGATCCTGAGTGATTATATCTTGTTTGTTCTGTCTCATTCATAGTTCAAAGAGTTATCTGTCTTTCAGATCTTAATGCTTAGTTAATCTTAGGTTAATTCATTTTGAGTTTAAATTTTGCTATCCTCTAAGGAGTGGTACAGACGAGACTGAGTGGCTCGAGGAGCTTACTAATATCTATTTGCTCACGCACTCACAAAATAATGCCATGGGTTAGAACAAGAGACCAACGGGAGCAGGTTTTCTGGACGACAGATGAAAAAGATCTGCAGGATATTTTTATAGATTATTGGTAAAATGAGGGGCAAAATTCCATACCAGATAAATGAGCCAATAATTTTCACGGTTTTGCATGAGTGTAGAACCGTGAAAAGAGGCATGGCTGAGACAGACAGATCTTTGGCTACATATATTATTTTCATCTAGCTCTGAAGCCATGAAAGTAAGCCCGTTCCTGAATCTCAGTGGATCACCTATAACAAATTAACTGGACATTCTAACAAGTCATTCGTTTTGGCTTCTTTTTCGTTTAGTGGTACGGTATTAATGAAGGTGTTTTTATGACGCGTCAGTAGATCCAGTGGGAAAGCAGCGAACACACACAAACTGTTCCCTAAAACAACTGGGATAAAACCCCGTGGCCACACACTCTCTAACACATTGCTGAATTCATTCCCCCACCAACTACAGCAATACACACACACACACACACACACACACACATTTCAAGTCATCCACAGCTTCTGTTCTTCCTTCAGATTCAACTTCCTCCTCGACTAGGTTTCTTCTTTACCCCTGCGCAATTGTTGACTCTATACAGGGGTTTTATCTGCCCTGTGTGGAGTACAACTCTCATGTGTGGGGAGGCTCTCCACATACAGCTCTTCTCAATAGGTAGAGTCAAAGACTTTTCGTCTCATTAACTCTCCTCCTCTTAATGACTCCCTTCAACCTCTGTCTCTTCATCGCACTGTTGCATCTTTATCTCATTTCTATCGCTACTTCAATGGTCACTGCTCTTCTGAACTGTCTGCATGCATTCCTCCACCTGTATGACGGGCATGTAGCACCCGTCTATGGTCCTTTCACCGCAAGAAGTCCGTTCAGGGTGGGGCCCACCTAGTGAATCACCTCTAGCGATGCTGCCAAATCAACCGTAGTACATGCCTCTCTCTCTTATTTCCCATCTATGTGCTATTTGAAATTGTTTTTTTATATTCTGTATATAGTAAAGGAAGCTATATAGTACACTGAGTATCACTTTTTAGAATTATAACAATGATTTGAATGAATTCTATGACACATGGCATGCTTTTTTCCCATGTTGCCACGCCGTAGAGTTGCCAATTTGACCACCAATTATCGGATTATCACTCTCTCCCAACCTACCCCCATCCCGCCTGTTTCTCCCTCTCTCTCTCTCTCTCTCTCTCTCTCTCTCGTCAATATAACAGACAGTTCTGATGACGAAGAAGATTATGATTAAAGATCAGAGAGAGGATTAGGCCTACAGGGGAAACCTCTTAAAAATAAAACGCGCCTAGACTTTTACCTCATAGATGGTGTGGAAAAAAAATTGAAAATAAATAATAAATATATACAATATATATATATATATATATATATATATATATATATATATAGATATATATATATATATATATTTATATAGAGAGAGTGAGAGAGAGAGAGAGAGAGAGAGAGAGAAACAGGTGTGATGGGGGTAGGTAGGGAGACAGAGTGATAATCCGATAATTGGTGGTCAATTTGGCAACATCGCACTCGGGGGAATTCCAACTTCTGCCACACCCTGAACGGACTTCTTGCTGCGAAAGGACCATAGCAGCAGACTCTCATCCCTTTTCTGTCCAACTCTGTAATGCAAGAGTTAACCTTTACTCCCAGTCCTTCATTTATGCAACAAGTCAACTCTGGAACTGTCTCCCTCTGTCTGTGTTTCCTGCTTCCTATGATCTCCAGTCTTTCAAACGCAGTGTGTCCAGACATCTGGAAATGATCGGATCTTGAATTTGGCTCTCTCTTGGACTTTGTTTTTCTCTTGGAAGGAACAATAATTGCAGGCTCGCGGCCTTTAGTTCCTTCTTCTTCGCATTAAAAAAAAAAAAAAAAAAAAAAAAGAATGCAGTTTAATACAGGATGTGCCAGAGTGGACTGCTAGAAGAAGATGAGGCCGAGGTAGGCCGAGGGAAACCCTGGTTGAGCACAATGAAAAGAGAAGCAGGAGAGGAGTGTTGGTGGGACCTGCAGGAGATGGCAAGAGACAAATATTGGTGGAGAGAGTTCATCGAGACCCTATGCATCCTGTGGGGTGCCACAGGAAATGATTGATTGATTGATATAATGTAGATGGATGGATATTGTGAACACACACAAAAATGTCTAGGAGCTATTAGAAATTTACACAATGTATAACTAAATTATTTGAGAAATGTTTTATTGCAGTGGTAACAGAATTAATTATGAGACTCAATAACCATGGATGATAGAAGGACAAGAATGTTCCATTAAAACTATGAATAGTTATACGAGTATATTACTTCTATCATGAGACCATTTCTTGATAATAACAGTAAGCATAACATATATTATGTGCTGCAGAAAGTATTACGTCCAGCAGAATGAAACATTAACGATGAAATAGTTCATGCAAAGGGTAATAATATAAAGGAATCATGGAAAATTGTGAAAAATTATATTCAAGAGAAAAATATTGGATAAGAAAAATATCCTGTATTTTTTATAGGTAACAGAGAAATGAAAAACGACAGATTTATTGCAGGGAATAATAACAATTACTTTGTAAAGGAACAATTACTTTGCAAGGAACAGCGTGGTGGACTGAAGAGGTGAAACAGGCTGTGGCACAAAAGAAGAAAGCATACAATGAATGGGTGAGAAATAGGGGCGTGGAAGAAGTTGAGAGGCGGAAGAGAGAGTTATATGTGGAAAGGAAGAGAGAGGTGAAAAGATTAGTAAGAGAGAGTAAGAAGAGAGTGGATGAGGAATTTGGAAGGAATTTGAGTGTAAAGTGGAGGGACTGTAAGAAAATGTTCTGGAGAGAAGTGAAAAGAGTAAGACAGGGTGGAAGTGAAGTTAGCAGGGGAGTGAAAGATAAAAATGGTAGATTACTAGTGGAGAAGGGAGAAAAAGTGAGCAGATGGAGAGAACACTTTAAGGAATTGTTGAACGTAGAGGATGGAAGTAATGCGAGTATAAGTGGCTGGGGAATGGCTGGGAGAAGGAGGGAGGTGAGAAGACAGGAAGAAATCAGTAGGATAGAAGTTGTGGAAGCAATGAAGAAAGTTAAATCGGGGAAAGCCCCAGGAATTGATGGAGTGTGTGGTGAAATGCTGAAGCATGGGGGAGAGATAGTAGTAGAATGGATGTGGAAGATGTGCAGATTGGCCTGGGAGGAAGGTAGAGTCCCGGAGGATTGGAAGTCAGGTATAATTATTCCCTTGTACAAAGGAAAAGGGGAAAAAGAAGTGTGTGGTAATCATAGAGGCATTTGTCTTCTTAGTATAATAGGAAAAGTGTATGGTAGGATACTTATAGACAGAGTTAGAGAAAGAACAGAGAAATTAGTTGGAGAAGAACAGGGAGGCTTTAGGAAGGGAAGAGGTTGTGTAGATCAGATATTCATTCTTAGATCTTTCGTGGAAAAGTTTCTAGAGAAGGGAAAGAAGTTGTATGCGGCTTTCATGGATTTGGAGAAAGCATATGACAAGGTGGATAGACAAAGATTGTGGAAAGTGTTAAGAATATATGGAGTAGATGGGAAGTTGTTGAATGCTGTGAAGAGTATGTACGATGGTGCGAAGGCTGCAGTGCGTGTGGATGGTGAACTAAGTGAATTTTTCTTTTTGAAAGTTGGTTTGAAACAGGGATGTGTCATGTCTCCATGGTTGTTCAATCTGTACATGGATGGGGTAATAAAAGAGGTACAAGGTAGGGTAGTGGATGTTGGAGTGGCCCTGGTGAGAGAGGATAGTGTTTGGAAACTCCCTGTACTGTTGTTTGCAGATGATACTGTGTTGTTGAGTGAAGACGAAGGGGAGCTGCAAGGCTTGGTGGATGAGTTTGAGAGAGTGTGTAAGAAACGGAACCTAAAGGTGAATGTAGGGAAGAGTAAAGTGATGGTCTTTGAGAGAGGTGAAGTTAGTGAATGTACAGCGAGGTTAGATGGTGAGGAATTGGAAAATGTGAGTACGTTTAAGTATTTGGGTAGTGTGATGAGTAAGGATGGAGGTTTGGAGGGTGAAGTGCTTGAAAGGGTACAGCAGGGAAGAAAGGTTGCTGGTTCCTTGAAAGCAGTAATAAGAAACAGGGAAGTGAGCATGGAAGTGAAAAAGTTACTACATGACAGTATTGTGATACCAACTCTAACGTACGGAAGTGAAGCTTGGACATTGTTGGAAGGACACAAGTCAAGAGTGAGAGCAGTGGAAATGAGTTATTTAAGAGGAGCCCGTGGAGTCACGTGGAGAGACAGGCTGACGAATGAGGATATAAAGGAGCGTTGTGGTGTGGATGTGGATGTGATAGGAAGCGTTATGAGGAACACACTGAGGTGGTTTGGCCATGTGGAGAGGATGGAGGGTGAAAGACTGACGAAGAGAGTTTATGTGAGTGAGGTGGAGGGGGGAAGAGGGAGGGGGAGGCCGAGGATGAGATGGAGGGATGGGGTGGAGAGGTATATGAAAGAGGGGGGTGTGAGTTGGGAGCAGGTCAGTGAAATGGCGGGGGACAGGTCGACTTGGAGGCGATTTGTTTGTGGCCACCCCAAACGGGATTGAGGCGTCTGGCAATAGATAGATAGATAGATAGACTTTGTAAATATTGGTAGAAATATTAGCAGTTCCCTTTCCATTAGATATAGAGTTTTTAACTCTTACTTACTCTTTTACAATGTAACTACATTTTATTTCTTACCAATTTCAAATACTGAAGTCATGAAAGTAGTTATGGAATTAATGAAAAAGGGTCATGACTAGGTTAATATCACTGTGAAATTTGTTAAAGAAACATGTATATCCCTCATTGATTCATTATCTCACATTATAAAACTTTCATTGACTCAAGGTTTTCTCCCAAAAGAAATGAAAGTAAGTTAAATCTATCTCTATATCCAAAGGAGGAAATAAAACACAAATGAATTACAGCACTGAAGACTGAAATTTGTATTACCATTATTCTCTAAAATACTTGAATGATTGTTGATGAAAGGCTATTTTAATTTATTAGTACACCTAGTATATTATATAAATATTAGTTTTGATTTTCTCTAGAACATGATACTAATTTAATATTAATTACATTGCCTGTTATAATAACAGAGTCGCTTGATAAAGGAAATATAATGCTTGGGGTATTTTGGAATCTAATCAGTGCATTGATGCTAAATTACTTTAGAACTATTGGCACAAGAGGAGCCGGATATGAATGGTTTAAGAATTATCTTTCTGAATAGACTGTTTGTTAAATTTTACAATGTTCACTCATCATTCAGTAGTATTTCTTGTGGTGTACCACAGGGTTCTATATTAGGTCCATGAAGGTCTTTCATTTAAGTTAACGATATCTCATGTGCGTCACTATCATTATTTCTTATTTTATTAGCTGATGATACTACTGTTTTTCTAGAAGGTAAAAATACAGTTGATGTAATGTGCCAAATGAATGTGGAAATAGACACCGTAGAGTACAATGGATGAATACAAACCAGCTATATATATTGAATAATATGATTTTTTTCATCTGAAAAGGATATGCTTAACAGCTGTATGTTAGTGTTAGTATTGGTAATTATGTCAGTAAAGCAAACCACAGTATATTTCTGGTAGTATAATATTGATTTATGGTTGTCATCACGAATGAATATTTACAAGTACACTGCTGACAGTTGATGAATCTTACCTAAAGCAAGAAAGGTGATCAATGAATCTATGCTCATTACCATTTATAATCCGTTTCTATATCCCCATGTTGCACACTGAATTGAAATATGAGGAGCATCTAGTACAGTGAGCTCGTACAGTATGCGAGTGGATAGGCGGTCCACGACCTCGCGCACTGTGATTTTGCATACTGTGAATACATAATCTTATGGGGAAAATAACATACTGTATGGGAAGGCCCCCCCCCCCTCAAACCTTGATATTTTTTAAACTTTAAAGACATAATAAAGAGAAAATTTTTAAGACATATACTACATATATAACTAAAATAACAAAAATAGGGTCAGTCACCTTAAAAACAGTAGACAACAAGCCTGATGGACTTAAATAGCAGAGGTTCTGAGGCTCAGCAACACACTTAGGAGTGCCCCTGCCGCACCGGCCGCTGCATCACCCACCGCACCAACACTTTTCTCCTCATAAATGACTCCTCTTGAGCACCTTCCCCACCAGTTTCCAACTCAGTCTCTTCGGCCAAAAACCCCTCGAAATTCAGTGTTGACACAACTGACATTGCATCCTCTTCTTCCTCTACAAGACCTGGATCAGACGATGTAGTTGTTTCCTCACTTTCACTTTCTCGAGGCAGCTATGTGTAACTTGTTACGAGCGTCTGCCTCCTGTAAATTTCTTGCCTGTGCCTGTCTGTGTAGAAGCAGAAGGCTTTGTTCAAATTAAGAACCTCCTCCGTTCTTTGCTGGCAGACTTCCTGTTCTTTCAGTTCTTCTTTGAGCTTATCCACTGCTGCAAGGATCTTGCTTATCCTTGACATAGACAGTTCTATGCCACTCTCCAACACACTAGGCTCCTCTACCTGATTCTGCTTGGCCTCGGGCTCAGCGCCAGCCTCGTTTACCTGATGCATCACTTCCTGGGGAGGCTGTTCCTCGATAGCAGTGTGCACCTCTCGTATGTCAACCAACGTTACGTCCTCGAAACCTGGTACAGCTCTCTGCTGCTGTCAGTGTGGCTGCCTCAGCCTCCGCCAGTGGCTGAATAGCCGTCCGGTGGTTCGTGCATAAATGAGGCACTGGTAGTTTTTTTTTTTTTTTATGTGTCCGACTCTGGGCATAGGCTTCACAGCCTGCTTTCAAGGCCCAGTAGTCCTCCCACGTACTGCACACCTCTACATGTCACCACGTCGGCGATAACACCCACCGTCCATACTGGATACATGCTAGGGCTGTCTCATACAGGACTGGTGTATTGGCATTAGCGGGGGTATTTTTACGACATGTTGGCGGGTCTTCTGGTAGATCAGTAAAGTCTGACTTTTATGAAATTCAAATCCTTAACCCGTCACGTCCCGAGGTATTCCGCACCTCCGACATCCCCCAGTCCCGAGGTATTTTCGATTTTTTTTTTTTGGCTAAAACCTTCGCTTTTGGTGAGAAACATCGAAAATTCATAGAGAAATCGCTCACCTGAGGTTTAAAGTGCCCAATCCAGGTAGGAGTTCCTCCTTACCTGAGTGGGTTTTCTAACATGCTGGCACCAAAGAAAACGAGTTCTATGGGAGGGTAACTATTTTATCCACTCATAAACGGTATTTATTTATTTACTTGGTACGAATGTATATGTAGTATGACAGTATATTGGTTTTCAAGCAGTAATAAAGGCATTATAAGCATTGTTTCACTCACTAACTAATCACCATACCTGACCTATTTTTGCCACACTACCTGATCATTATTTCTGGCTGTTTCTTCTTCTAATGCTATGTAAACATTGTCCTCCACATTGTCATCGATTGGGGAATCACTCTGGCCCTGAATAACTTTACTAGCCAGGTCACTGGTAACAGGTCCTTTGCCAAGACAATGGTGTGAGGGGGGGCGGGGGGAGGTTATGCAGTGTAAGGCATTGTCCCTGCTTGGTATCTTGTACAGGAATAGAGGAAGGTGTCCCGTGTATACATACGAAAAATAACGTGCGAAAATTGAAAATTGTGCAAATTAGGTACCTTGCAATTGCACGACGTACTGGTACGTCGCCGGGACTGGCAAATGCAAATCGTGGTGACGTACCCATACGTCGTCGGGACGGGGCGGGTTAAACTGTTCCCTTCCCCAGCGGGATTTGAACCCGGGTCCGTTAAGACTGCGGCCACATCTCTACCAATTGAGCCACCGCCATGTATGGTTCACTGTTGCAGGAGTTATCTTGTCCCAGGCTTGTAGGATGAAGTCAACTGCATCATTTACTGAAAAACGACACCAAACATCGTCACAATGGGCACTTCGTACAGGGAGGAGGGGGGAGTGCACGTAGTCTGGGAAAATAGCGGTTTTGGGCTACTTCTTGTCTCTGCCTTCCATATTGTGGGCTAAAATCGCACATGCAAAATTTTATGGTTATGATTTTCGTCACTCATATACTATGCAATCCATGCACTGTAAACATGTGTACTGTGCGAGCCCAATAGGAGGATCTAGACTACTATTCTGGGGGGGGGGGTAAGCAAGAACAGGGCACCATAGACGGCTATTCTGGGGGAGGCCAAGCAAGAAAGGGGCGCCCACTAGTAGCCATCTTATTTAAATTTTCACTACTTATTACATATATATCTAAATCTTATAAGTGACTTTTGGAAGGTTAGGCTAGACATACAGTGAACATTTTCTATAGGAAAACGTTCACTAACGTCCCCATTTCCACACACACCCAAACACATGTATTAAAGGATACTTTTTGTCTGTGGCATATATATGTCTGGGTGAGGGTGAGGCGCCTGATGCTTCTTCTTGCCTTTGGCCCTAGGAGTTGAAAGGAACAAGAGAGCAGCAAACAACTGAAAGAAATTACATACTGGTGCCAATGTACCTCGGTTGGGGGAGGGAGCTTGGCCCCAATGGACCCCTAAATCTGCCAGTGGGGAGCTCACTGTGCCTGCTATAAGGAGTCATTATTTAAGACGTAATAAAGTGCAATAAGCTTAATACCTGCTCCCCATTACAGGGATTATACAACGCCAGTGTATAAAAACTTACAGGTACTACCACTCTGATCGTATTATGTATATAAATTTTGTGTCCAAAGCAGATGTACAATTTGCTTCATTTCGTTTTTGAAGACTCCAGTAAGCTTCTATGTGTCGGCCTTTATCACCCATTGGTGGCTCTCCACGCTGCCTGATCCCAGGCAGCTTCCCTGTGTAATCTCTTATCCCTGAGGTTACACTCAACGACCTCGTCCCAGGTCTTATTTTTTTATCTACCTCTCGCTACCCTACTTCCCACATTAACACTTCTCACTTTCTGCACCCAATTATAATCCCCCATCTTCACATGCCCAAACCATCTCAATCTACCTCTCCTCATCACAACACCAATACACTCCAGTCCTATCCTACCTCTTAACTCTTCCATCGTAAAGCTAGCACCACAGGCCTCACACTCAGGGACGCACTACACACCCACCTAATTACTTATATTTCTGTATACTTGAACCTGTGAATATCCTCTTCCTTTACTACACTCCTAACACATGCCAAATACAAAGACCCCTTAGCACAGAGGGAGACACCTCTCAGTGTCAGATGAGGCAACAGCTCCTTGAACTTCTTCCAACCATTCCCCACTCTAGCCACAGAGCTAGCTCCAGCCCCACCTCCAGCACACAACATGTCTCCCAAATAACAAAACTCTTCCACACACTCAAGAGACTCACCAGCAAGTTCGGTCCTTTCATGCCGCGCAATCTTCATATGCTCTGCCGACACACCACACTCATGAAATCAGCATTATCTCACAGTCTACCTCTAATGTCACATCTCTAATGCATCCACTTATTACAAACACTGCACAAGATGGAATTACTTCCTACGTCCTTGTGGCAAATCGCAAATGGCCACTCCTCCTCTTCTTTGACAGTACTGCCATCAGCCCTAGATACCATCACTTATGTTTTCTCCACATTTAATCTTAAGTCCTTTTGCCCCATACCATCTCTCCATTACTTAAATCTTTACTCTGCCTCCGTTTTATTCTCTGCTATCAATGCCAAATCATCAGCATACAACATCTCCCACGGAGTTCAATTTTGAAGTCACGTGACAGGGCTTCAAGAACCATAATAAACATCAAAGGGTTCAAGACTGACCCCCTGATGCACACCATCATTCATGGATTATTCCTCACTCAGATCTCCATTCACTCGTACGTAGCTGCAAGCACCCATGTAGATGGTCATAACCAACTTAACTAGCCACTCCTTGATCCCAAGCTTTCTCATTGCCCACTTCACCACTCTCTAGGGACTCTGTCATAGGCCTTCTCCAAATCAACAATAACAATTTACAGTTCCCATTTCCTTCCTATATATTTTCTAAAGCTGTCGAACAATGAATATGCTATCAGTGGCCCCTTTGCCTGGCATAAACCAAACTGCATCTCATCTTCATTCACTTTTTCTCTAACCATACCTTCTAGAACTCTCTCCCCATAAGTTCCTCATGCCAGGGCATCACCTTTCCCAATAAATCACACTCCTCAGCAAATCATATGGGACAACACATTCTTATGTAATCGTATTTATCAAATCAGTGACTAACCCCTCTCTTATATATCCTGAGTCTTTCAACGTTTTAGCAATCAACCCAGACACAGCTACCGCCTTTCCCACCTGCATCCTGGCTACTGCCCTGCCCAAAGTGGCAGCGTCAATCAAAGGTCAAGTACCAGACACTGGATCTGCTTGCTCCAAACTTTCCTTGTCCCAGTCAAACTTCTCATTCTACAATCGGTTGAACTGCTCTTTCCAGGCCTCTTTATTATCACCACTGTTCACCATTACCCTTCCTTCATTTTCAACACACTGCTCACCTATGATACCCCTATTCTCCCTCTTCATCTGATTTGCCACCTTAAATATCATATTCTTCCTTTCCCCACAATTTTGATTATCAAGTAGGGTCTCTGAGACTCAGACTTTCTCCTGTAAACCCCTCTTGTAGCCCTACTCTTGACAGCCAAGTATTCCTCTCTACTGCTACCCATTCGTAACTACCGGAAAAGCCTTCTTTTTATCTTAACTGCAACTACTACTACACTCTCACCTCAATACCAAGTAAATTTATGTCACCGGGGGCCTCTTGTCCATCCACATACTGAATCAGTTACTCTCAAGTGGTTGTTCTTGAGGGCACTGTATTGTTCATTAACACTTCTGTCAATGTCTTGCTGTGCAGCCACCACTCTATTCACTTTACTAGAGAAGGCATCGCTTAATGTTTGATTTTTCAACTTCCATATCTTCCTCCTAGGTCCATAGTTCTTCAATTTCATCACCGGCTTCTGAAGCACCATGTCACATATCAATTA
>NC_137025.1:29102127-29160343 GCF_032717465.1 Coenobita brevimanus
GTATGATAATAATATTTCCTTGGCCGAACAGTCCAGCAGTGGGGGGCAAAATTTTACTTCTTCACACGATATCATGATTAATGACAGATAGAGCAAAACAGAGGTTATTGCAATTAAGAAAATACCATAAACTACATTAAAAAAAACACACACATATCAAAATAACACAAGCCATTACCGAGATATCAAAGTTTCGAAGTCGCCAGACTTGAAATGCATTTCCTGGCGTTTAGTCCAGTAATGAACTAAGCGCCTCATATATATATATATATATATATATATATATATATATATATATATATATGTCGTGGGTGGGGACTCTCATTGTCAACCTACTTAGTGTAGTGGTACTCTGGTTTTAGGGTAGCTCTACATTGAGTGGCAAGCCAAATGATTTCCTGTAAACCAGGAAAGCAATTACAATGCTGGATGATATCCTTATAACCAACCAACACGTGTTCCCTACGTGACAAGTTGGATGGCAGAGGGTTAGCGCCCCTCCCCAGAAAACAAGTAACTAAAAATACGAACGAGAAGCCTCGGACCAGGACTGACCAAAAAGTGATGACTAAGGGCCGAACAAAGGACACGATATGGATGGCGACTTGGAATGTAAGGGGTGCAAATGATGAGGTGAAAGAGAGAGAGAGAGATCGTCCAGGTGATTAAGGGTGCAAAAGTGGATGTATGTGGGTTAACTGAAGACAAATGGAGAGGTGAGAGTGTGAGAGAATGGGAGTATGGATGGGGTGTATGTGCAGGAGTAGGTGAGAATGAGTAGGCAAAAGAAGAAGTGTGTATTGTGGTGACTAACAGATGGAAGGAGAATGTAAGAGGGTATGGATCAGTTGGCCCAAGAATTTTGTGGGTAAGATTGAAAGTTGGGCTACAAATGTGGGCGATTGTGTGCATGTATGCGCCAATGCAAGACCGTGCAAGCAGAGTGAGAAAAGAGTTCTGGACAAATGTGGAAGTGTGCATGGAAAAGTTTGAAAGGAATGAGAGTGTTTTTGATTGGTGATATGAATGGTAAAGTAGGGAATGTGAAAGTGGATGGAGTAGTTGGTGAGTGGGGTGTGCCTGCTGAGATAGATGAGAATGACAGTGCTTTAGTGGACATTTGTGCCAGAAGGGGGTACAAAATGATCCACATAGAGAAAGAAAGTAATGCGAGAATATGTGGCGGGTGGTGAGAAGGGTGAGTGGTGAACTGAATGAACGGAAGGCAATGATTGATTATGTGTGTGTGGATGAAAGGATGCGAAGGTGTGTAATGGATGCAAGAATGTATAGAGGCTGGGGGAGTGGACTTTCTGAGCACCACGTTGTGGTGATTAAAATGAAGGTACAACTGAATTGGAGAAATAGAAAACGGGAAGTGGAGGAAGTAGTATATGCAAGGAAAGTGGAGAGGTTACAAGAGGATGAGAAAGAGGCAGAATATAAGAGAAAAGTGGAGGAGTGATTGGGTAAATATGATTTGGAGCAGATGGGGGTCTTGGAAGGTGTGTGTAAGATATTCACAGAAAAATCTGTGCTGCATGTGAGGTGGTGTGTGGGGTGAAGAGAAGACGAAAGGAGGTGCAAGGAACAGCATGGTGGAATGAAGAGGTGAGACAGCCTGTGGCACAAAAGACGGAAACATATATTGAGTGGATGAGAAACAGGGGTGTGGATGACGCTGAAAGACGGAAGAGAGAGTTATATGTCGAGAGGAAGCGAGAGGTGAAAAGATCAGCAAGAGAGAGTAAGAAGAGAGTGGATGAGAAATATGGAAGGAATTTGAGTGTAAAGTGGAGGGAATGTAAGAAAATGTTCTGGAAAGAGGTAAAGAGAGTTAGACATGGTGGCAACGAAGTTAGTCGGGGAGTGGAAGATAAAAATGGTACATTACTAGTGGAGAAGGGAGAAAAAGTGAGTAGATGGAGAGAACACTTTAAGGAATTGCTGAACATAGATTTTTTTTTTTTTTTTTTAGTTTCCTACTCTGGGCAAAGGCTTCAGTACCTACCGGTATTTCTCGGGGGCAGTGACCTATCCCAAGGCCCAGTAGTCCTCCAACACCTCCACATGTCACCACTTCGGCGCTAACACCCACCATCCATATTGAATACATGCTAGGGCTGTCTCATGCAGGACTGGTGTATTAGTATTAGTCGGGGTATTTTTACGACATGTTGGCAGATCATCTGGTAGATCAGGAAAGTCTTTTTTTTTAGGAAATTCAGATCCTTAAACTGTTCCCTGTCCTAGCCGGGATTCGTTCCTGGGTCCATTAGGACTGCAGGCTGCCTCTCTACCGATTCAGCCACCACCTCCCCCATGAATGAAAGGAATGCGAGTGTAAGTGGCTGGCGAATGGCTGGGAGAAGGAGGGACTTGAAAAGAGAGTAAGAAATCAGTAGCATGGAAGTTCTGGAAGCAATGAAGAAAGTCAAAATGGGGAAAGACCCAGGAATGGATGGAGTGTGTAGTGAGATACTGAAGCATGGGGGAGAGATAGTAGTAAAATGGATGTGGAAGATGTGCAGATTGGCCTGGGAGGAAGGTAGAGTCCCGGAGGATTGGAAGTCAGGTATAATTATTCTCTTGTACAAAGGAAAAGGGGAAAAAGAAGTGTGTGATAATCATAGGGGCATTTGACTTCATCGTGTAATAGGAAAAGTATATGGTAGGATACTTATTGACAGAGTTAGGAAAATAATAGAGGAATTAGTTGGAGAAGAACAAGGAGATTTTAGGAAGAATAGAGATTGTGTAGATCGGATATTCATTCTTAGATTTTAGTGAAAAAGTTTCTAGAGAAGGGAAAGAAGATGTAAGCGGCCTTCATAGATTGGGGGAAAAAGCATATGCCAGGGTGGATAGACAAGGACTGTGGAAAATATTAAAAATATATGGAGTAGATGGGAAGTTGTTGAATGCTGTGAAGAATATGTGTGAGGATGCTAAGGCTGCAGCGTGTGTGGATAGTGATATGAGTGAATTTGTCTACTTGAAGGTTGGATTGAAACAGGGAAGTGTCATGTCTCCATGGTTGTTCAGTCTGAATATGGATGGGGTTATAAAAGAGATTCAAGGTAGGGCAGTGGATGTTGGAGTGGCCCTAATGAGAGAGGGCAGTGTTTGGAAACTCGCTGTACTGTTGTTTGCAGATGATACTGTACTGTTAAGTGAAGATGAAGGGGAGCTGCAAGGCTTAGTGCATGAGTCTGGGTGAGTGTGTTAGAAAAGGAATCTAAAGGTGAATGTTGGGAAGAGTAAAGTTATGGTCTTCGAGAGAAGCGTACTCAAGGTGAATGTACAGTGAGGTTGGATGAGGAGAAAATGGAAAATGTGAGTGTATTTAATTTTTGGGGTAGTGTGATGAGTAATGATGGAAGTTTGGAGGATGAAGTGCTTGAAAGGGTACAACAAGGAAGAAAAGTTGTTGGTTCCTTGAAGGCAGTGATAAGAAACAGGGAAGTGAACATGGAAGTGAAAAAGTTACTGCATGACAATATTGCAATACCAGCTCTAACTTATGGAAGCGAAGCTTGGACCCTGTTGGAGGGACAGAAGTCAAGTGTGAGAGCAGTGGAAATGAGTTATTTGAGATGAGCATGTGGAGTCACATGGAGAGACAGACTGACGAATGAGGATGTGAAGGAGCGTTGCAGTGTGGATGTGGATGTGATTGGAAGCGTTAGGAGAATCACACTGAGGTGGTTTGGCCTTGTGGAGAGCATGGAGAGTGAGACACTGACGAGGAGAGTGAATGAGAGTGAGGTGGAGGGCGGGAAAGGATGAGGGAGGCCAAGGATGAGATGGAGGGCTGGAGTGGAGAGGTATATAGGAGAGAGGGGTGTCAGTTGGGAGCAGGGCAGTGAAATGACGGGGGACAGGGCGACGTGGAGGCGATTTGTTTGTGGCCACCCCTTACGGGATTGAGGCATCTGGATATATATATATATATATATATATATATGGAGGCGATTTGACTGTGGCCACCCCTTACGGGATTAAGGCATCTGGATATATATATATATGATATATATATATATATATATATATATATATATATATATATATATATATATATATATATATTGTTACATAGCCTATGATTTTCATCATCCTTTGTATAATTCTAGCCGCACAGTGTGCTGCATGTTTGATCACGATTCACCTGCCGTGGCTTCCATAGTGACCGGACTTGCGTGTTCTGCCTCACTCCCCCCTTCTCCCCCTTGTAGTAGAGTAAGTCGTTCTTTCTTTTGTTCAGAGCAGGAGTGTCAACTCTTTGTCCCCTATGGCTTCATTTGCGCGTCCTTCTTACAAGTTGTATCAAGCTCTGCCGGCCCCTATATAATGAGCTCAGTCTCTGCATTATTGCCACTTAGATCTACTCCTCATTTTGTTCACATCTCTGTCCTCCTCTGTACAGTTGTTATTATTTTTGTGAGTGCTCTGGAAGTCTCCAACTTTCTAGCTGCTGTGTAATTTGAGTATAAGCGTTATTACATTTTTTTCTTGTACTGTATAGCATAAGGTGTTAATTCGTGGGCCTGGTAAGGTTTTTGTGATTCATGTGGAGTTTTTGATGTCAGCCATTGTTAATATTTTGTATCTGTAATAATATATCTTGCATTCAGCAACGTTGGGTCTGGTTAGTACTTGGACGGGTGACCACCTGGGAACACCAGATGCTATTGGCATAACGTTCTCCCTACGTGTCAAGTGGGGTTGGTGGAGGATTAGTGCCCCTCCCTGTAAAACAATTAACTCTAAGCCCTTGGCCACCCCGTTTGGGATACATGGCGTCTGGCAATGAATGAATGAATGAACTGAGCATTATCCGGTTTTCTCATTTTATCAGGGCTGACTTAGATAAATTTATACTTGCTAATTTCGTGTTAATAGAGGCTATTGCAGTTAACCATATATTTAACCTGTTTTTTGCCATTACATTATCCTTATGAGTCCTGAATGTTTAGTTGTTAGTTTGAGCATTAAACTTTAACTTGTAATTTTACCTAACTCTTTTGTTTTGAACTTGGAACTTTGCGGGACAGTGGTGATTTTGGTGTTCTCACTTGAAGTGTTCATCATCTATCTCTGTTCCGTAACATAAATTTGGCGACCTCTTATCAAGGTATTCAGGATATTATCATAAGGATATTGCTTGATATTTTGTGACTGTGATTTATTCATGATGTCTACTATTACTACGCTTGATATTTTTTGTCAAATGTGCAAACAGTGTGTGATGTAGAAAACAGAACAAAGAATGAACTTAAGCTTGTTGCTCAACAATTGGGAATTGCTGTTCGTTCTCGTCATTCTAAAGATCAAATTGTTGACATGATTAATGAAAGCTTGTTTAATGTAACTCCTCCAGATGAGCAAACGCAGATTGAAATAGCTAAGTTACAGCTAGCCCTGCAGGAGGCTCGTGCTAAGGAGGCTGAATCTCAGGCTCGTATTCAGGAGGCACAGGCACAAATCGAAATTGCTAGGATTCAGGCAGACCATGAGTATCGTATGAAACAAAGTGGAACTGGATCATCTAGATCTGATGATTTTGATGTGGCTAAAAATGTTAAACTTGTCCCTCCTTTTAATGAATCTGATTTAACAAAGTATATTCAGTTGTTTGAGAGGGTGGCTACAGGTTTTAATTGGCCCAAAAAGTATTGGTCAGTACTCCTTCAAACTGTTCTCATCGGTAAAGCTCAAGTAACTTATGCATCTTTGCCTCAGGATCAATCTGATAATTATGATGTAGTTAAGAGCTTGATTCTTAAGGCCTATGAGCTTGTTCCTGAAGCCTATAGAGTAAAATTTAGGACAACTTATAAGCAAGATAAGCAATCCCATGTTGAGTATGCAAAAATCAAAGAAGATCTGTTAGAGCAGTGGTTAAATTCTAAGAATGTAAATTCTGATTTTGATAAATTTAAGCAGATGATTTTGCTGGAGGACTTCAAAAGGTGTATTAATAATGATGTAAGCCTATATATTGATGAGAAAAGAATAGATAATTTGTCTGATGCTGCAGTTTTAGCTGATGAATAATTATGTTCTCACTCACAAGAGATATTCTAAAGATAAAAGGAAAGCTGAGAGTAAGTACGTTGCCTCTACCCAGAGTACAGGTAACAGGAAAGAGAATAAAGATGATGTTTCTCAGGAAGTAAATACCAGCTTCAACTCTAGATTTCAGAAAAGTAAATGTACTTATTGTAGTAAGCTTGGTCATACTACGGAGAAATGTTTCAGGAGACAGCGTGATGTGAACAAAAAGGAGTCTTTAAATATTCAGTCAATTGGTCTAGTGTCCACCCTTGAGAGTTCCCAGAATTCTTTAACCGAGTTAAGTGAACCTGCTTTGAGGGGTAAATTAAATTCTCATAATGAAGCTCCTCTTTTGAGCAGTAACGTGGGTGACACTCTCAAGAGTTCATGTGCTAATTTCCTGTCTGATGGTTTTGTCAGTCCTCTGGACAGTAATGACAGGAAATCAGTTAAAATATATCGTGATACAGATGCTTGCCAATCCCTTATGCTGACCAGTGTTCTAGGCTCTAATGTTAATTCCTCTGATGAAACTGTAATCTTATAAGGTGTAGGGATAATTACCTCTCTGTCCCTCTGTGCAGAGTGAATTTAGAGTCTGGTTTTGTTAATGGTTCCGTTATGGTTGGGTTGGTTGAGACACTCCCAATGTCAGGTGTAACTTTCTTACTTGGAAATGATATTGGTAGAAGTCAAGTGTGTCCAGCTCCTCAGTTGTCTAGTAAGCAAGTGACTGCGGCCCAGGATTGTGATGTCCCTGATGTGTTCTCTGCATGTGCTGTCACTAGGGCTAAGTCTAAAGTTACTGGTGACTTAGAGGATAATGATGATGATGATGTTATCCTAGTTCACACTTTTCTTGCTAATTTGGACCACTCACCAGATGAGGCAGTACCCCGTAGTGTCGATAATTTGTCTCGTCAAGAGTTGGTTGAGTTGCAGGTTGCTGACCATGAGTTGAAAGGTCTAGCTAACTCTGCTTGCAGTGAGGAAGAGTCAGCTGGTACTTCTACTTGTTATTATATAAAGTCAGGAGTACTTATGAGAAAGTGGAGACCCCCAACAGCATCAGCCGACTGTGAATGGGAGGTTGTACATCAAGTTGTCATCCCTCGTGTTTGTAGGCAGGATATCATTAGAGTGGCTCATGATTCCAGTTTGGCAGGACACCTTGGAGTGAGGAAGACTGTGGCACGCATTTTGAAACACTTCTATTGGCCAGGTATCTTCAGAGATGTTTCCTGGTATTGTAAGTCTTGTCACACCTGTCAAGTTGTGGGGAAGTGTAATCAGACTGAAAAGGTTGCACCTCTAGTTCCCATTCCTCCTTTTGAGGCGCCATTCACCCGTGTGTTGGTGGATATTGTGTGCCCTCTTCCTAAGACTTCTTCAGGATATTCTTATGTGTTGACCCTGATTGATATGGCTACTCGTTATCCTGAAGCCATTCCACTTAGAAATATCTCAGCAAAGAACGTGGTTAAGGAAATGCTAGGGTTCTTCACAAAGTTTGGTCTGCCCAAGGAGGTACAGTCAGACCGGGGATGTAATTTCTTGTCAAATGTTTTCAAGCAGTCTCTGAAAGAGTTGGGCATCACCCAGATCGCGTCTTCAGCTTACCATCCCCAGACCCAAGGAGCGTTGGAGAGATATCATCAAACACTCAAATCGATGCTCAAGAAATACTGTTTGGAACATCAAAAAGACTGGGATAAAGGTCTTCCATTCGTTGTATTTGCTGCAAGAGAATCTCCAAATGAATCACTGGGCTTCTCACCCTTTGAACTACTGTTTGGCCATGAAGTAAGAGGACCTCTTAAGCTACTCAAGGAATGCTGGCTGTCGGAGGAAGATGTCGTCAACCTGCTGGAGTATGTGATGAAGTTCAAAGAACGGCTGTCCACTGCTTTACAGCTGGCGAGAGAGAATTTAGGAGCTGCTCAGGGGTAGATGAAGACTTGGTATGATAAGAAGACCAGGTTACACCACTTTCAGCCAGGAGATCAGGTTTTGATTCTGCTACCGGTGCATGGGCAACCTCTTCAAGCCAAGTTTAGTGGTCCTTATTTTGTGGAGATGAAACTCAGTGATGTCAACTATGTCATCGCCACACCAGATCGTAGAAAGAACAAGTAACTTTGTCACATCAACATGCTAAAGTTATATCACAGGCGGGACGAAAATAACCCAGTCTGCACTGTAGCTGTTCCACCCGAGTCTGCAAGTGAAGTTCTCCCTTGCAGCATGAGCCTGAGTGATAGTTTGGGGAAGAATCCTGATATCATGAATGATCTCCAGACTAAGCTTTCTCATCTACCTCCCGAGGAAAGGCAGGAGTTTTCGGCATTACTGCAGGAGTACCCGCAAGTGTTCCGTGCCACTCCAGGAAGAACCACTGTGTTGATGCATGATGTCGATGTTGGAGACACAAAGCCAATTAAACTGCCTCCTTACCATGTGAACCCAGTGAAAGTTCCTCTCATCGAGAAGCTTGGCTACCTGTTGGATCACAAGATGATTGAGCCCTGTCAGAGCGAGTGGAGTTCTCCTGTCACTCTAGTCCCTAAGCCAGGTGGGTTACAGCGGCTTTGCATCGACTACAGACGTGTTAATCAGATAACCAAAACAGACACTTACCCTCTCCCTCGCGTGGAAGACTGCCTAGACGAGATCGGAAAGGCTACGTACATAAGTAAGTTTGATTTGTTAAAGGGATACTGGCAAGTACCTATGACTGAACGTGCTAGGGAGATCTCATGTTTTGTAACACTAGGAAAGACTTTTGCATGTTCTGTAATGCCATATGGTATGAACAATGCACCAGCCACTTTTCAGAAGCTCATGAATGTTGTAACAGGGGGTTTGGCAGGGTGTGTTGTTTATATTGATGATGTATTGATCTTCAGTGACAACTGGAAAGATCACCTATGCCATGTCAGTAAATTTCTTGAGTGTTTGGCTCAGGCTAATCTTGTAGCTAATTTATCAAAGTGTGGGTTTGGTCAAGCTAAAGTTCAGTACCTTGGGTACGTAATTGGTGATGGACACGTTGCACCACCAGGAGCTAAGGTTCAGGTTATAAGTGATCTTCCCAGACCTAAAAGTAGGAAAGAGCTACAAAGATTTTTGGGAATGGTAGGTTATTACAGGAGATTTGTTCTTAACTTTTCAATTCTTGTATCACCACTTACAGACCTACTGAAAAAGGGAGTTAAATTTGTCTATACCGATAACTGTGAATCCTCTTTCAGTAAACTTAAAGCTATCCTATTAAGTCAGCCAGTGCTCGCTACTCCAAATTTTGCTGAGCCTTTTAAGATGGCTGTTGACGCAAGTGATACAGGAGCTGGGGCTGTTTTGCTGCAAGAGGATGATCAGGGTATTGAACACCCTGTCTCTTATTACAGTAAGAAGTTCACTCCACCTCAAAAGAACTACTCAACTGTTGAGAAAGAGCTTTTGGCCTTGATTTTGGGTTTACAGCATTTTTCATTTTATTTGTGTTCTGGTTTTGACCCCAGTCATTTATACCGATCATAACCCACTGAAATTCCTTAGTAAGAGTAAAGATAAAAATCAGAGATTGACAAGATGGAGTCACTTCTTCAGGAGTATTCATTAGACATACAACATGTCAAGAGGAAAGAAAATGTTATTGCAGATTGCTTATCTAGACTTTACACAGATTGTTTTAGAGTAATAAGAAATTTCCTTTGTAAATTTCTTTTTCTTTGTGGGGAGGTGTTACATAGCCTATGATTTCATCATCCTTTGTATAATTCTAACGTACAGTGTGCTGCATGTTTGATCACGATTCACCTCGTGGCTTCCATAGTGACCGGACTTGCGTGTTCTGCCTCACTCCCCCCTTCTCCCCCTTGTGGTAGAGTAAGTCTTTCTTTCTTTTGTTCAGAGCAGGAGTGTCAACTCTTTGTCCCCTATGGCTTCATTTGCGCGTCCTTCTTACAAGTTGTATCAAGCTCTGCTGGCCCCTATAAAATGAGCTCCGTCTCTGCATTATTGCCACTTAGATCTACTCCTCATTTTGTTCACATCTCTGTCCTCCCCTGTACAGTTGTTATTATTTTTGTGAGTGCTCTGGAAGTCTCCAACCATCTAGCTGCTGTGTAGTTTGAGTAGAAGTGTTATCACATTTTTTTCTTGTACTGTATAGCATAAGGTGTTAATTCGTGGGCCTGGTAAGGTTTTTGTGATTCATGTGGAGTTTTTGATGTCAGCCATTATTAATAATATTTTGTATCTGTAATAATATATCTTGCATTAACTGAGCATTATCCGGTTTTCTCATTTTATCAGGGCTGACTTAGATAAATTTACTCTTGCTAATTTCGTGTTAATAGAGGCTATTGCAGTTAACCATATATTTAACCTGTTTTTTGCCATTACATTATCCTTATGAGTCCTGAATGTTTAGTTGTTAGTTTGAGCATTAAACTTTAACTTGTAATTTTACCTAACTCTTTTGTTTTGAACCTGGAACTTTGCGGGACAGTAGTGATTTTGGTGTTCTCACTTGAAGTGTTCATTATCTATCTCTGTTCCGTAACAATATATATATATATATATATATATATATATATATATATATATATATATATATATATATATATATATATATATATATATATATATATATATATATATTTATGTTAGCAGGAGCAGCCATTGCAAGTCCACTGGTGAACAAAGACGTCCCCTAACCTTCCCCACGAATTTCTTGACTGAGCCAATCACTGATACGTTTTGCCTGCCAACTTCTCTATCTCATCTCTCCACCTACTGTCTGGCCCTTTTCTGCTACCTTTACAATCTTTTAGAGTCCCTGTCAGTCAGCCACTCGTTTTATCATTTATCGCTTATTGTTGCTACATGACCTGCCAACATCCATTTCTGTTACTTTATGAGTTTTATAATGTCTGACTTTAGTCTGCTCTCTCACCCAAGTTGATCTTTTCCTGTCCCTTAATGATATTCGCAAGATTTGCCTTTCCATTGTTCTTTGACCTTTGTTCATAAGTGATTTTGAAAGGTCAAACTCAAGGTAACGGATATCGGGGGGGCCATAACTGGAAACTCTTTGAAGATAGAGATATTTATTGTTACCAAGATATAGGAAATCTCATATTGGCTTTCATTTGGCAGCATGACTTTTGATCTTTAGTGACCTTGAAAGGTCAAATGCAAGATCATTGATTTTTAGAGGGAGCATCTTGGAGACATCTGCGCCATTATCATAGACTTTAACGCATTAACTCCCATGGTTCCTGTGTGAAAAATATTGCTAGAAGGGTACTTAGCATACTGCCTTCCCCCTTATCGGCTCACATTTGCTAAGTAAAACGTCCCTACCCAGCGGTTTCCTCCTGTATCAACTTTTGAAAATGCTCAGTTCCGTCCTATATTTAGGATGCTGGGCGCAAATGTGCACTGACACTAAATGGTAGAAACGCATCAGTATTTAACAACAATAAAATATCTGCTGATGGACGAGGTTCGTGGTGCCTGGCACCACTTGTTAAATATGCTTCGAACAGTTTTACAGTCTTCTCATTTACTCCTTATTCTTGCGATGAATTTATAACTGCTATGTGCTCCACTAAGTTGAAAGCCTTTTCGTAATCAACAAACCTAAGCACAGTGGTTTATTTTATTCTGCAGTTTTCTCAATTAGCTGATTCATTGTGCGTAGATCATCATTAGTTAAATACCCACTTCGAATCTTTCTTGTTCTCCACATTGCTTTTCTTTCAGATTTGTTGTTATTCTGTTTGTATGGATTCTGAAAACGAGTTTGTAAATAATTGATAGTAAACTAATGGTTCGATAGTTATTAAGGTCTATTAAGTCGCCTTTCTTGTATAGTATAATTGCTATTGCATTAAACAATGTTTAGGGAATTTTCTTTTTCATACATTGATAAAATAAATGGGCAGGGGCGTACCTAGAAATTTGGGGGCCCGGGGGGCTAGGTTCTTTGCGGAACCCCCCTCCTGGAGGGGGGGTCCCGCAAGGAACCTTGCCCCCCTAATTCTTAGAACTTATCTAATATCTCAGCCGGGACTGTCGGGATAATATATATATATATATATATATATATATATATATATATATATATATATATATATATATATATATATATATATATTAATAAAACAAAGCATATAAATTTTTAAGGCTTTTGGGGGCCCCCCTCATTTGGGGGCCAGGAGGGCAGTTTCAAACAGCTCCCCCTCCCCTCAGGTATGCCACTGTAAGTGGGCGAGTTTGTTTTGTACTTATACTCCTGCATCCAACAGTAAATCTGCTACTATTCCATCTTCTCCTGGAGCCTTCACTCTTTCCATATTAATAATAGAAATGTTTACTTTGTCTGGTGTTTCTTCACGTATTTCACTTGTTCCAACTGAAAAGTTAGCTATTTGTACTCTTGTCTTTGATGCATACAGTTCTTTGTAAAATTCTTCAACTCTTTAAACTATCTTATCTCAGCATTTAATGACTTCATCATTATTGACGTTCAGTTATTTAAATTGTTGCTTTCCTAGTGCCAGTTTACTTCGGATCTGTTTCAGACATTTTCCTTTTTCGATGGTTTCTTTGATCTGCTCCATGTTTCTCTTTCATTTTTCATCTCTCTCTCTCTCTCTCTCTCTCTCTCTCTCTCTCTCTCTCTCTCTCTCTCTCTCTCTCTCTCTCTCTCTCTCTCGTTGATAAGTTTATTTCATTTTGCTCGTTCTGTTTCACGTTCATTTTTTTTACTTTCATTTCTTTCTTCTTTTCGTGAGCTCGACTGTCCTTTCCGAGTACTTACTGACTCTGATTATATTAGGTTTCCCCATTACCTCCACTGATTCTCTTTGAACTTTTGTTAGTCTGTCATTCAACTCACCAGTGTCAAAGGCAGCATTATTTAGAGCCTGAAATCTGTTCATTATTTCTAAACCGCAAGGCTGCTTTGTTTTTGTTTGCTTTTTGGGGGCATATCTTTTTATTTATAATCATCTTTGTTTGGTTTTTGAAGCTGAATCTGTCTGTGCAACCCACCATTCTGTGGTCACTTCCCATATACAATTTGTTGATAACCATAACATTTATGATCGTGTTATACTTTTTTGCTATAATGAAGTCAGCTTCATTCTTTGTTTCTCTATTTGGACTTCTCCATGTCCATTTTCTCCCTGTTCTTTTGTGAAAGAATGTATTCATTATTCTCATGTTATGAATAGCAGCAAAATTTACCACCATTTTTCCTCTTTCATTCCTTTCTTCCACCCCAAATTTTCCCATACATGCATCTCCATTTATTTATTTTTTTTTTCCACTGAAGTCTTGTCGCATTGAAGTCTTCCATGAGTATAGTATTTGTGGTCTTTTCTTCTTCCATAATCTGGGATATTTCGCAATAGAATGGTTCTATCTCTTCATCTGAGCTTTCAGAAGACGGTGCATATACTTGTTTTCAGGATGTATTCATTGCACACTTTAATTGCAGTCTATGGTGCTCTCTCAGTATACTGCTGAATTGAACGATGTTGTCTGGAAAATTTCTGTTAATTACAAATACTACTCCACCATTTCTTTCATTTTGTCTTCCTCCGTAGTAAAATACTTGGTCGTTGTCTTTGAGCTGAATTACGTTTTCTTCTTTTCTGTGAATCTCACTCAAACCTGCAGTACAATATCCCAATTAATGTTTTTTAATTCAGTCATTAAGTTATCAAGTTTGTACTCTTCTGCAAGGCTTCTTGCAATGTGCGAATAGATCTTCATGGATTTTAGTTTGTTTAATATCCCGGCCTCTAATTTGCCATGACATTACCTACTCACTTTCAGTGGCACACTGCCTGTAAGCACAGGAGACAATGCGGCTGGACCTTTAGTAGACAATGGTCTAACAGGAACGCCCGTGAAATCACTTGCAATAGAATTCATGTTTGGTTGGGAGGACTGACGCAAATAATCTCACCTTCCTGCCACATATTTTCTAGAGAGATATAATTTTTATCCTTCCTTATTCAGTATATTCGGTGGAGCCTTATATATCTATAGGGGGTCCCATGGTCCACGTCGTCTATGACAGTACCTATCTACAAGGCCTTGCCCTGTCCGCCACCTTGGGACACGCCAAGTAGCAGTGGGATCCTGCCCATGGATATATGCACATACATAATACATATATGAATGTTCCACACTGACAAATGGGTTCTTTAGGAAGGGTAGGAAAAACACTGGTGAGAAGCTGGAGTTTATTCTCTAGTGTTTCTATCTATCTATCTATCTAGCTGGCTAGCTAGCTAGATAGATAGACAGATAGACATATAAATATATGTATACTTATAAATATATATATAAATACATACATAGGGAGAGGAGAAAAGAAGGAAGGATTTTATGGACGGTTAAGAACTGCAGGAAGAAAATGGCGAAAGGAAGAAATTAAATGAGAAAACGATGAGAGAAGACGGACGCGAAATTATCTCATAAAGCTAGCATGGACAAAGAAGGAATTAAGCAGGGGAGAAGATGATGGAAGTTTGATGTAAGCAGGAAAGAATGATGATTGGCTATTAGGTTTTTAGGAGACCAGTTCTTAAAGGGGAGGCTGGAGAGGAGAGGAGGAAGGGATGAAGTAAAGTAAAGAAAAGAATGAAGGAGAATTGGAGGAAATTGGCGAAAGCATGAATGTCACAAGGACGAAAAGGTGAATAGCTGTTAAGGAAGAAGACTAACAAGGAAAAAATATAAGCTGGGAAGAGTGGTAGGATGAAAGGGTGAGTAGACAGAAGGTTGAAATTTTGAAGGAATAATAGACCGAAGAAAAGAAAAAAAATGAAGCACTTAGAGAGAAATGGTGAGAACGAGAGAGCGACGTAGACATTAAGGAAAAATAAAAACAGGAGGGTAGAAATACTGAAAATTTAGGGAGGAAAGATGGGGGAAGGGAAGATGGGAGGGAAAGAGGGGGAGGAAGCAAGGCAAGAAGGATGGAAGGGAGGAGGAAAGGAAGATGGGGAGGAAGGAAGAGTGAAAGAAAAGAGGCAACCACGGAGACTGGGAAGAAATGTGGGAGAGAGGCAGCAGGAGAGGAAGCAGAAAGGAAATGTAATGTTAGATGTTATTTTAGTACCCTACGGTTATTGTTTCATCCATATTTTACCATACCAACTTATTTGGTAGCATTCACATTCCTCCTCAAGTTTCTTTCCACCATTCCATCCAATTTACGTTACAGTGCCACCTAACTTTATATTACATTAAATAATATCACCTATAATATAGGTAGGAATGTACTAGTTTTAAGGGTAAAAGTCTGTTGAGTTTTGTAGCTAAGGTGTATAGCAGAGCGTTGATTAAGAAAGTTAGAGAGGGTACAGAGGGAGTGATTGGTGATGGGCAGTGTGGCTTTCGGAGAGGGAGGGGATGCATTGGTGAGGTGTTTGCTGTGAGTTAGGTGCGTGAAAAATATTTAGCAAAAGGTAAGGATGTGTGCATTCATGAATTTAGATAAAGCGTAAGACAGAACTGAAAGGGAGGCTTTGTGGACTGTTTTAAGATTTTATGGATTAGGTGGTAAGTTATTAAAGGACTGATAAGCTTTTATGTAAATTGTAGAGCGTGTGTAAGAGTGGGAAATACTGAGAGTGATTGGTTTCCTCTGAGAGTGGGGCTACGGCAGGGATGTGTGATGTCTCCTTGGTTGTTTAATATTTATATGGATGGTGTTGTAAGGGAGGTGAACGTGAGAGTGTTAGGTAGAGGTTTGAGTCTGGTGAATGCTGATGGTAATGAGTGGAACTGGAGTCAGCTGCTGTTTGCAGATGATACTGCATTGGTGGCTGATTCAGAGGAGAGACTGAGACAGCTGGTAATGGAGTTTGGAAGGGCGTGTGAAAGGAGGAAATTGAAAGTGAATGAGAGTAAGAGTAAAGTGATGAAGTGTACGAGGTTGGCAGATGGTAGGAGGATGAATATAGCTTTGAATGGTGAGTTGCTTGAGGAAGTAGATTGATTTAATTATTTGGGGTCACATTTTCCTGTGGATGGAAGAATAGATGTAGAGGTGAAGTTTAGAATGAATGAAGTAGGAAAGATATTGGGTGGAATGAAACCTGTGTTAATTTGTCGTTCACTTTGATTGCATGTAAAGAGAAGGCTGTATGAAGGAGTAGTGGTACTGACTGCATTATGTGGGGCTGAAACATGGAATATTGGAGCAGTAGAGTGGAGGAGACTAAATGTAATGGAGATGAGGTGTCTGAGAAGTATGTGTGGAGTGACGCATTTGGATCGAATGAGAAATGATGAACTGCGAAGAGGAACAAGAGTTATCCAAGAGATGGCTGATCGAGTTGAGCAGAGTGTTGCGGTGGTTTCGACATATAGAGAGAATGGATAAGGAGCAATTGGTGAAAAATATACCTGAATCTGATATGACAGGTGTAAGGCTGAGAGGAAGACCGTGATTATGATGGATGGACAGTGTGAAGAAAGCGTTAGATGCGAGAGGGTTGTCTGTAGAGCAAGGAAGAGTGATTGTGCGTGATGAGGATGAATGAAAAGAAATTGTGAATGCATGAAGAGTGACGCGGCCCTGACGAGATGCTCTCCCGCATCTGGTCTGATCAGCTGATTGGGTCAGGTGCGGGGAAGGGAATGGGTCCATAATGATCTAGCAGGAGTAAACCAGTTCTGCTGTCGGGACCTGCTGTGGATGTCCCTGGATTGCACAGCACAGATAAGCCTTGTGCGATGTGGTGCGGTGAGGTTAAGATATGTGTGTGTGTGTGTGTGTGTGTGTGTGTGTGTGTGTGTGTGTGTGTGTGTGTGGATGAGTATTGTGGTGAGTGTGTCGTCCTGTCTTGCTACCCCCCCCGTTGTAGAGGAAACCGCCTAGGCACATAGAAAGATAGATAGACATCCTTCCATCCTCCCCTTTTATTTCTCTTTCTCTCCGTACATAGTCATCTCATATTTTATAGATTCTTCTCCCTCCGGGTTCACATTTCCTCATCAGTCTAATCCCACCTCTCCCCAAATCCACCTTTATTTCCCTCTTTCCCAGTTTCTTCCTAATACTGCACCTATTACTTTACTGAATACATACGAATAACACAATGCCCTCCCCCCTCCCCCCCAAAAAAAAAGTAGGTCAAAGTAGACTAAACACATGCAGACGCAACCTTTCACTTACAGTGCGATGCATTTATGCACTACGAGATCAATAAATGTACCATATTACGGCACTTTTTTTCTTAGTTGCAGTTAAGCATGAATAATTCTGAAAAAATATATATATTTCTTGGAATAAAAAAAATAAAAAAAAGGATGTAAGAAACGGGTCAGTGTGTGCTTATACTGCATCGACCTACTTACAAAGGATTTAGCCACTGTGCTATCCCCACATCTTCATATAAATGTTTTTTTTATAGTTATTTCCCTGATTAATTAAAAAGGCTTCTGCGGTGTGGAGCTATGAGTTTTTAGTGAGCTGCTCAACATAAGAGAAGATTGTAGCTGTGAAGAGATTCATGAAGGCCATGACTAACCACTTCTCTTTCGAAAAGTCCCTCTGAACTGATTAATTTCATTTGGAGTTATTAAAAAGACGGGACATTCGGATAGTCTAATACCTGCGCCCCCCAATCGGTCTTAGGGGAAACCTTTGACCCTCTCCTGTGATACTGAATTTTAGCTTTCTTTTTCTTCAGCCTGGAGACTTTTCATTCTATCGTGTCTTAAACACATTCAATAACTTTAGTACAAAATTAATTAAAAGAATAGATTGATCTTGCCGTGTGACCTTATCCATTTGACCTCATGTTCTCAAAGTAGACTGACCTCATCATCAGCCGTCCAGAGCCACTTCCAACAAGTCTAGGCATAATCTATTGGAAACTATTGAGTTGTAGGTTGGAAATTTTAACCTTGCCTTTTGCGTTTCATCTTTGATCAATTTTTTTTGAAAACAGAACAACTTCTCCTTTCTTAACTTCTGGCCTGTCATTTTATTTTGGTTTGAATCTGATCAGAGTTGTTTAAGCTTACCGTGCCCTGACTCATGACCTACGACCTTTTAGACTAACGTGTATCAAGGATAATACCGACTGATAAATGAAAACCCGCTGAGGAAAAACCAAGGTAACTGGTCATGTTGCTTGAAAACTAAACCTTCTAAAAAGAAAATGTATGAAAATCTAGTTTTTTTACTTTTTAGGCTTTATCAATGTGTAAACACAGTATCGTGACGAACATAATGGATTTTATTACCAGACGTTTCGACATTCTTCTAATGTCATCTTCAGTGGTCTAAAATGCTAAAATTATTAATAATACTTCCATGTAAATATCAAAGTGCTTTAAAACTTTCACTTTTCCCTCACACCCACAACCTCTTCTTCCATAATTATGCATTTTGTCTTTTATCCCTTCCTATCAATTTGCAGTTTCTTATGTTTCACCCATTTAAATTTTCCCTCTATTTCTCTTAGTTTAATAAATTTTGTTTTCTAAGTTTATTTTGCTTTATTATGCGTTTTGCTTTTCTTCTATTAACTAATTTTTTCCCTTACAAAATTAATGATTTTCATTCTTAAACCAAATTCATCTCTGTTTTTCACAATCATCCTCTTCACCGTTGCCTCCTGTCAGCGCCCTGCCTCCTTTAGTATGCCTGTGGTGGCTCTGGAGTGACCTGACCTGAGGCTCTGTAATTACCACTCTTAATTAGGAGAAATACACTGAGGTGGTTTGGACATGTGGAGAGAATGGAGAATGAAAGACTGACCGAGAGGGTGTATGTGGGTGAGGTGGAGGGAGGGAGAGGGAGGGGTAGACAGAGGATGAGGTGGAGGGATGGAGTTGAGAGGTATATGAGGGAGGGGGGGTGAGTTGGGGGAGGGTAGTCATATGGTAGGTGACAGAGCGACTTGGAGGCGTTTTGTCTGAGGCCACCCTTTGCGGGATTAGGGCGTCGGGCTATAGATAGATAGGTAGAATTCCACCACGTCCATCTCTCTCTCTCTCTCTCTCTCTCTCTCTCTCTCTCTCTCTCTCTCTCTCCATCCATTCATCTGTCTGTCTATTTATCTATCTATCTTATACCCTTCCTTATTTCCTTTTCTTACTTCACTCACATTCCTCTGCCTTATAGTCTTACCTCATTACTTATTTTCATCTTCTCTTTACATTCGTGACATCTTCTGATCCTTCTCTTTCCTCCCTTTCGTCCTCCTTTTACCTATTTCTTCTGCATTCCCTCAGCTTTAAAATCTCTCTGTTTCTCCCTCTTGTCTTCACTGAACAAAGGGAGAGAACTAAGGCATTCTCACATACTGGTATGAGTACCTCTTCCAGGTTCCACCTCCTCACCCTTGCTGTCCCTGTTTTTCCACTCGTTGTTTCTTTCCGGCTCATCTATATCTTCTCTTGCATTTCTAATCTTTTCCCTCCGGCATTTCTCCTTTCCTTCCTCCAATTCTCTCTACCTTCAATCTCGATTCTCCCTGCACTCTCTACCATGTCCCCGTTCCCGATCCTTTTTACTCTCTATGTCTCTCTTCTTTTCGTTCTCTCACTCCTCATTTCTCCTTCCCTCCTTGCAACCTATTTTCCCCGCCTTCCTGCCTCTCTGCTTACTTTCTGTTAACACTTTCTGTTCCTCTCTTTCTCCTCCTCCCTCTGCCTGGATAACGTTGCCCATTTATCCTCTTCTCCAATGCACAGTTCCTTCCCTCTTCCTCCCTCACACACACACACACACACACACACACACACACACACACACACACACACACACACTTATACTCCCTCTCATCCACTGTTCCTCTCTTTCATCCAAAGAAATGTGGCACAACCTGAGCGAGGTTGAATCAGGATGGAAATTGATCTTCAGTCAGTGAGTGATGTTGGCATTAGAATGTTGGACATTTTAAACGATGGATGGGCATAGAGATGAATTGGTGGATGGTGTCACGAATTCGCGCAAGCATATTTATATAAATTCGTGACATTGTACTTTAATGAGAAAACCACGAACTCTAGTGGAATTCCCACTGGGCATCACTTGGTTCAACCTTCCTCGTATTCACTTCGATCAGGATGGTTTTCAGAACATTTGTCACTGTTTACCATTCTTATCCACGACACTAGTGCTTTCACTAGGTGATTTATTGTGAGCCTATATTGTTCGCCCTCTTTCTATTGACCGTTGAGTTAGGCCACGCCTACATCTGGCAAACACGGCCAGCCCCTACCTCTTTTCCCCGTTTGAATTTAGTCAGCTTTGAGTCGCCTCGAGGATAGGACTGTTTGTGCCCAGCGTAGAGCAGCGCATCCGTTGTACAGCGAGTTCCTGAATCTCCACCTAGATGGTGAATTGGCGAGGCGGGCTTGCAGCGAAATGCAGCATTTGATGTTCATCACAGGCGCCCAGTCTTTTCGTTCGGCTCCCCTTCACTCACCAGTTTTCTGTTCATTTTTCTAGGCTTAAGTTTGATTAGCTTTTGAATGGGCGAGTTAATGTATTCTCCTTGTTATTTTGAATTCATTTTTGAGATTCATATAACGTAAATTTATTTTACTGTAATCAATAAATTTACAGTTCTTTTCTTTGAGCTTAATGTAATTAGAATCGTGTTTTATTTCTCCATATTAAGCTAATTTTAGTTGCCGCTCCAAGTTTGCACAAACTCTTTACAATATTCATAACTGGTACTTAGGCCAGTTCTTTTGTATCAAACTTAAATCCGTTGTGCCAGCAAGGAGTTAAGCACCGGCAAAAACCTGTTTTTTACTATTAGCACTAGTTCTTGATTGTCAGGGGTGGAGTCACTTTCTCAAGAGGCTATCAGTACTAACAAACAGCATGCATGAGTAATTAGTCTCTGTTGTGTACTGTTGAGAAAGTTTATAAATTCTCGTCCTTAGAGAATCGGCATAAAGTAAAACTTACTACTTGATTTTCACAAGTCAATCCCGTGTCTCTATTTTCAAGTAACATTCTACTTTATTAATTCATAATTTCACATCCCCCCATGACATCTGGCGACCTCATTCCAGGATATTAACTCCTAGCTCTAAAGTTATTAACAAGATAATACTCACTCACTCACACCTAGGTATTTATCATTCCAGTCTATAGGCACTGTCTTACTGGTGGTTATTGATTCATTTCTATTAATTTTATGTAATAGTTTTCCCAGTCAGTTGCATTTTTTCAATTTTCTTTCTTTACCAGTTTAAGTAGATAAAACTGGTCACCACGAACCTGTGCCTATATTCTTTACACTTGATTATTGGCATTTCTCTGCAAAATAGCAGTCAGTACTCAGTCTTTAGTCTACTAAGCCTTAGTTGAGTTAGCATATGGCTACTAATATATATGTACAGGAAGCCAAAGATATGGGGCTTACTGACCCCGAACAAATAAAAGAATACATGCTCTCTCGGTCTAGTTACAAGCAGCAACGTGAGAATGATGCCAGTGAAGAGCATAGAATTCAACGTGAATACGAGTGAGAACAACGCAAACACGAGCGAGAACAACGCGAATACGAGAGAGAACAACACAAATATGAGCGAGAACTACGAGAGAGAGAACGAGAATACGAACGTGCCGAGCGCGAGACGCGTGAGAAACATGAACTTGAGATGCTGAAGCTCAAGCGAGACTCCTTGGCTTCAGACACATCTGATGCAGCTAACCCAAGCTCCATGAGCACTTTCCCTGCACATGTTCTGGTGACCCCACACATCAAACTTCCTTCATACAAGGAAGGCGAGCAAATCGAGCCATTCATAGCTCGTTTCGAAGACATGACTCAGCTGTACCAACTGGATGAGGCAGCTAAGTGGCTCCAGTTTCTTAGTTTGTTTGAGGGCCCTGCACTCGATATTCTCCACTGAATTCGTGGAGACAATCTCACATATGAGATGATGAAGGCCAAACTCATCAAAGTGTACGGTCTCACAGTTGACGACACCAGGAATCAGTTTATGAGGGCGCATCTACAAGAAAAGGAGACTGCTGCTCAGTTTCTTGATCGGCTTACTGCTTACTGAGATGAGTGGATAGAGAAAGTTGAAACTCCTCCCATGCAAGAGGGGATAACTGACCTTATGCTGCGCACACAGCTAGAAAAGTCGTGGCCTGCTGAGCTTATGGCTCAGCTTAAGATCTGCCAGGTAAGGGATGCCAGCCAAATGGTGGAGAAGGCTGATGCATTCTTCGCTGCGCACGGGTATCAAACTCGTAAGCAACACACCTGGAACAGGAAAGCTGACAAATCTGGGAAACCATCTCAGACTGAACCCCAGCATAAAGGTTGTTCTCAGAATAATGGCCAAGGTCCAAACAAACCTCAGAAGGACCAGGGGCAAAACACCCAGAAACCTGAGTGGAAGCAGTACAAGTACCCTAACCAGCAGCAAGAGCAGCCACACAATCAAAGGTCTGGATTATCCTTTTCAGCACCAGCCCCAGTGTATCGGAGGCAGGAGGCAAACGCAGCCTTCATTCCTCAACAGCAGTACGGTGGTGTCGTCCCTAGCAGCACAGGTACTTTCCCACAGTTCACTAGTTCCCCGGCAACAGCGAACCCTCCTCTGCAGGTGGTCAATGCTCCATCTCCCCAGACAGTCAGTACGACCCCTCAGGCATCTAGTTCTCAGGGTACCATGTTTGCTGAATCAGTCATTCAGCAGCCTCATCAGTGGCTGGCTGCTTCCTCCATCAGCCCTACCACAGGTAACAGTGCCTTCCTTGTTCAGCCAAAGTTTGTGGGAGACGTTCCTGTAAAGGTCCTAAGAGACAATGGTTCCTCAGGTTGCTCTGTCAGGCAGAGTCTAGTTCGGCCTGAGGAGTACACAGGTCGACAGATCCAAGTTCAGCTTATTGATGGATCAGTGAGATTGTTCCCTGAGGCACGTATCCAGGTGGCATCTCCATTTTACACTAGTATGACACTTGCAGTTGTCATGCCAGAACCTTTGACCTTATTATAGGCAACATATCAGGTGCCAAGTATAGTTGCACTGTAGATGACGCTACTCAGACTTTGGCTGCAGTAACACAAGCCATGGCCAAGGCTCCGAACTGTGTCGCCCCGGTGACCATTGCATCGCCGCAAGATCTGATTTTTAGTCAAGATGTTGTCCAAGAACAACAGTCTGACCCGACACTTGCTGCTATGCAGAAGAAACAAAAAGGTAGAGTGATAAAGTATTCACGTGGAGGTCAAGCCAGGTTCTTACGCAAACAAGGACGACAATACCGTGAGTCACGAACACCCCAGGGCGAGGTTCGACTGAAGTTTATCATTCCTCCTAAATATTGCCAAGCAGTGTTAAAATGGGGTCATTGTTCAGCCTCAGGAGGTCACATGGGCAAAAGGAAACCCCAGGGCCGTATCCGTGCTGACTTTTTCTGGCCAGGAAAGGGACTGGAAATGATAGCTTTGTGCGTTCCTGCAATGTGTGTCAATGTACCACCAATCAGGGACATGTCCTTCCTGCGCCATTTGAACCCACACCCATAATCTCTGAGTCAGTTGAAAGAGAGGGCAGTGGTAATGTGGGTGCAGACCTCATGTCTCGCCCGTTGGTCCCACAGGACACATTACGTCCAGGACCTGTATATACATGTATACCATAGGTTAAGGGAAAGTTTGAGACCCCCATAAGGACAATCCGAGGCTGTGTTTGAATTACCTCGTGGTGTCTCGAGCTGTGGTCCTCTCTGAGGATTCCCAGAGAATGCACATTATCCACATGAGTGTTCACACCCACGTTGGGTGTTAAAATGTGACCTGCCTGAGATTGCGTAGGGATTCTCAGCTTGCCGTTATTAATCATAAGTGTAGTGTTAGGTCTAACCAGTAAACTACCCGTTCTCAGAGATTTGGGCAATCCAAGACTGGCATGTTCCCTGATTAATTTTGTAGGTTTAACCAGGAAACCGCCCATTCTCAGAGATTTGGACAATCCAAGGACTGGCACGTTCCCTGGTTAATTATGTAGGTTTAACCAGTAAACTGCTCATTCTCAGAGATTTGGGCAACCCAAGGACTGGCACGTTCCCCGGTTAATAATCTAGGTTTAACCAGTAAACTACAGGGGTCCTCAGAGATTTGAGCAATCCAAGGACTACGTTTCCTGGTTAACCCCTTAACCGTGGGGCGTCACTTTCGTGACGCTTGGGAGCAAGGGATCATACCGCGGGACGTCGCTCTTGTGATTCTGTGTTATTTTGAATTCACCCGGGCTTCCAAGTGGGGTCTTGTATCATCTATCAGTACTGCCAATGTCCAACACTACTCAGCACTCCTAATCTCATCTGTACTCCCATCCATTGTTGACAATTTAGCCATTTCTCCCCGTTCTTGACTCCCCTCCCTACCCCCCCTCCATTACACTATCCTCTCGCCTGCCCGGCCGTGCTACACTAAGTAAATCTTCCCTGGAATTTTTCACTGATTTCATCCATTGAAATAAGCCCTATGCCCTATTCTTATACCAAATAATATATACAAGAAAGAAATAAGGTAAGTGAGAGTGCTATACACCTGGAATTGGCTAATTATCACCTGACAACACCTCACGTGCACTCGTTCGTTAATTTTCGCTGTTTTTTTCCCCTTGAAATATGCCATATAATCTATTTTCGTAATAAATATACATATAAGGAGGGAAGGGAGAAGCCTAAGTGATATTTACATTCACCTGGAACTACCTAATTTATAATGTATTGTCTAGATTTCCTGCCAATCATTTCAGTGAAATACATAGCTGTTTCAAGAGCTACGTTGGTAGTACTGAATATCCCCTAAGTAGGCCTCTACCCGGGCCGGCCCTCCCTTATCAGTTCTCTCTCATCTTCCGAAGAGGAGGTACGTCTGTTCCTCTTGCTGACTTCAGGGCCTTTTTCACCCCCATGCAAAGAGCCCTGTGACCTTTACCCCCTACTAAACCTCGTGTGGAAAGAGGTAAAGGGCTGACAATTGATAAAAGAGTGACTACAATCTTTCTATTGCGTAAAACAGTGCAAGTGGAATTGTAAATAATGTGTAAATAATGTGTAAACAGCAAGTGAAAGTAATGAATGTAAATATACGTGAACAATGGAAAATAGTTTTATAAGTTACTTCAAGTGACAGTGCATAACACAGTGTAAATAAAATAGAAATGTAAATAACGTAAATAAAATAGAGAACGTAAATAGAAATGTAAATGAGTAGTATTATAAGAATACGAGTATATACCCTAGGAGTAATGAAAGTGAAAGTTTCACTCTAGCATGTCTGAATACTATGAGTTATGAGAGTGAAGATGAAAGTGACATTCACTCTCAATGCTAGTATACAGGACGAGAAAGTGAATGCTACGTATTTTACTGAAAGAAATTGAATCCCTACAGTGACAATAAACTAATACTACTGAAGGAAACTTATGAATAAAGACTGTAGATATATATAAGTGTTATATAGTAATAGAAATATAAAGTGTGAGGGGTTTTATGAAATATAAATGACAGAGTACCAAGAGCGAACTAGCGGAAGTGCGGCGGTCAGACGCGCTCATAATTTTCATTGCTTTCACAGTGGGTTTTTTTTTTGGAGTATGGATCCCAAACTACTTGAAAATCATAGAGTAGTGTTTATAGTGTTAATATCTGGCTGTGGTAATCATATTACGGGTTGTCGGGAAGTGTAAAGTGGAGACTTCGTTACCCAACTTCAGAGGTCTCCACAAGTCCTACGGTAACTGAAGAAGGCTCAACAAACATTCCAGGAGAAAGCTGAAGGTATGTGCCATAAGCATATATAATTTTAATATTCTAGGACTAATAACTGATTTTTGGCAAATATTTTTTGAGAGTCTGTCGGAGCCCCAATAACCCCGCGGCACACGCAAAACATCGGTAAACATGCCCACGGTGTAGGGGTTAATAAAGTATCCATTAACAAAATAATAGTGTACCTTTTGTAACATAAGTACTGACTACTAGGCAGAGAGAGAAAATGTAATTTATGAAAAATTGTTTGTCACATTAACACTTTTGATGCTCCACCTTGATTGCTTTCACAGTTGCAGCTGGTGGGTGTAGCAATTTTGTCGTGCAAATCAGATCATCGACTCTGCCGCGTGCTGCCGCCTCTGCTCTTCTGCCTCGTCGTCTCTATTTACTATTGATCTGTATTGTATCATTTTACACGTACGCACAGTTATACCACAACTGTCACACCTACACCGTGTATTACATACATCACGCTACGTAACAATTAGTTGTCAATGTAAATGTAGCGAACTTTTCACTCAGTTTGACCTGAGTACAGGATTTTTCACCATCGTCTTGGAGTTTTATCCTCAAGCTTGCTTCCATTAACGTAAATACGAGGTTTTTACACTCAAGGGCGACTGTGATTTTCCCTTGTAGCAGGATAGCACACACACTACAGTGTGAATCTTGTGTGACTGAGTTAGGATTTATATGTATGTATATCGAAAATTTTTCTGAAGATAAATTTGATTTTGATGGGGCGTAATGTCACAAATTCGTGCGAGCATATTAATATAAGTTCGTGACATTGTACCTTAATGAGAAAACCATGAACTCTAGTGGAATTCCCACTGGGCATCACTAAGTTCAACCGTCCTCGTATTCACTTCGATCAGGATGGTTTTCAGAACATTTGTCACTGTTTCACAAGTGACCATTCTTATCCACGACACTAGTGCTTTCACTAGGTGATTTATTGTGAGCCTATATTGTTCACCCTCTTTCTGTTGACCGTTAAGTTAGGCCACGGCTACATCCAGCAAACACGGCCAGCCCCTACCTCTTTTTCCCATTTGAATTTAGTCAGCTTTGAGTCGCCTTCAGGATAGGACCGTTTGTGCCCAGCGGAGAGCAGCGCCTCCATTATACAGCGAGTTCCTGAGTCTCCACCTAGATGGTGAATTGGCGAAGTGGGCTTGCAGCAAATTGCAGCGTTTGATGTTCATCACAGGCGCCCAGTCTTTTCATTTGGGTCCCCTCCACTCACCAGTATTTCTGTTCGTTTTTCTAGGCTTAAGTTCGATTAGCTTTTGAATGAGTGAATGAGTGCATTCTCCTTGTTATTTTGAATTCATTTTTGAGATTCGTATAACGTAAATTTATTTTATTGTAATCAATAAATTTTCAGTTCTTTTCTTTGAGCTTAATGTAATTAGAATCGTGTTTTATTTCTCCACATTAAGCTTATTTTAGTTGTTTCTCCTAGTTTGCACAAACTCTTTACAATATTCATAACTGGTATCAAACTTAAATCCGTTGTGTCATCAAGGGGTTAAGCACCGGCAAGAACCTGTTTATTACTATTAGCATTAGTTATTGATTGTCAGGGGTGGAGTCACTTTCTCAAGAGGCTAACAGTACTAACAAACAGCACGCGTGAGTAATTAGTCTCTGCTGTGTACTGTTGAGAAAGTTTATAAATTCTCGTCCTTAGAGAATCGGCGAAGTAAGTTGGCATAAAGTAAAACTTACTACTTGATTTTGACAAGTCATTCCCTTGTCTCCATTTTCAAGTAACATTCTACTTTATTAATTCATAATTTCACATCCCCCCGTGACAGATGGATGGATGAGGAGATGAAAAGACTATTGAATGGAAGGAGAATAGGAAGAGAATAATAAACTGGATTAAAACATTGGCAAAGAGATCGATGGAGCAGCTTAATGAAGGTAGGTCAAGAGGCGTAGAAAAGGATGTGACTCAATGAATAGGAAGTTAACTGGATGAAAGGACAGATCATTATATGCACCGGAAAATGCATGAACGGAGGAAACACTGTCAGAACACTTGTTGGACGTAAGGATAAGAAGACAGTGTGTGAGTAATTCAACAGTAAGCTATGAGTTAGGCTGTGAATGGATGAGGGCCAGTATAGGTAGGAAAAAATAGAAGTATATAATGAAAACGAATTTGGTATACGAACAGCAGAGTAATAGGAAGGGAAAGGGGGTGCAAGAGTCTGATTGGGAAGAAGGATTTCAGGTCACCCCGGCCCCTAGTTTTACCGGCCCTAGTCATTCCGGCCTCCCACCCTAGTCACTCTGACCTGCCACCCTAGTCACTTCGGCCTCCCAACCTAGTCGGACCGGCCCCCCACCCAAGTCGCTCCGGCCTTCCTGTATACAGACCGCGGATGAAATGTACGACAGTAGGTGTATTATCACGATCCACCGAAGTGACCAGGTCTGGTAAAACTAACCTAACCTAGGGCCGGAGTAACTAGGGCCAGTAAAACTAGAGACCTGAGTGACTAGGGCCAGAAGAAATACAGGTATGGGCCGAGGTGACTTGTTTCCGGACGAAGACAATGGAGACAGGCAAGAAGGAGATAAGTAATCAACAACTGGACGTGAAAGAAAAGACAAGGAGTAATGGGTGAGTTAGGAAAACAAAAGGAAAGGATAATGGGCCTTGTGACGTATGAAACGAAGTAATAAACTCTCTCTCTCTCTCCCTTTATATAGATAGATAGATAGATATAGATAGATAGACAGATAGATAGATAAATAGATATATGAAGATAAACACAAACATTATCACGAACATCTTTAATAAATTGGTGACGATTCGACAAGTAATTTGTCATTTTCAAACCTATGGAAAATAAGGTAAATCCGGAGTAAACACCATGTCTATGATAAAATTACCAAAGAAATACATTCAAAGGAAACTATAGTCTCATAAATTAATTAATAATGAAGAGTACTCTAAGTTATACGTATCTGGAGCTACCAGGAGTCATGTATGGGCTCCCCAAAGTCCATAAACATTACTGCCCAGTCTGACCCATTCTCTCTGCTGCCATTGGACCTGTTAGCTATAACATATACAAATTTCTTGTACCTATGATTACCCCTATTACTAAAAATTGCTATACGGATAAAGATTCATTTACTTTTCATAAGGAAATTTGTAACTATAATGTTGACCACTGTACTATGGCCTCTTTCGACAAAATGTCCCTGTTCACTAATATTCCTATGTATGAAACTATAGACATTTGTACCAATCAAGTGTTTAAACATGAAAACATAACTGATGGATTTAATATGAATCAGTTTCGTAAATTACTGCCTCTCGCTTTTAAAGTTTGCCACTTAATTTTCAACAGAAAAACTTATAAGCAAATTCATGGAGTGGCGTTGGGAAATCCCCTAGGACCCTGCTTAACAAACGCAGTTTTGTGTTTCCATGAGACAAACTGGCTACAGCAATGTCCCTCCCATTTCTAACCTCCCCTTTACCGTAGATATGTCGTTGATACATTCGTGTTGTTTAGTTCTCCAGACCATATCCCCCTCTTTCTAAAGTATTTAAGCTCGAGGCATCCTAACATTCATTTCACCCCTGATATTAAAGAAAACAAACCTCTCTCTCTTGATATACTAGTTCAAAAAACTACTATTTCTTTCACTACTTCGGTACGAGTATACCATAAACTCACATTCACAGGATAACCACGAAGTTCGACTCATCTATCCCAATTCAGTTTAAACGTAATTTGGCGTCAACTCTGGTTACCAGAGCCTATAATATTTGTTCATCCTAATTTACTTTACATTCAGAATTAATTCTTCTTACGAAAACATTATTCCCTAATAGTTTTCCAGTTTCTTTCACGCATACCTTTGGAAGACAACTAAATAATATTCGTAACCCACCTACTCCTAAACTCACAATAAACAAATCACCTGTGTATTGTATCCTGCCATTTTTAGGTTAAGAAAACTTCTTCATACCTAATAATATATCGCGATTAGTTAGGGAATTTCACCCTCAAGTAGCTCTTAGAACAATATTCAAACCCAGCACCATCATCGGACAATGGTTCAAATTTAAAGACCGAATCCCTGAAGCTCTGCAATCGTCTGTTGTCTATAATTGTAAATGTAGTCGCTGTAATGCGACTTATGTTAGACAAACTAAAAGACAACTAAGAGTAAGAATTGCAGAACATCGGGGACGGTCATATAGAACTGGTCTACCTATATCGAAGCCACCTTTCTCTGCCATCCGAAATTGCTGTGAAACCTTAGGTCACCCCATAAACGGATCAGATTTTTCTGTTCTTCACACGTGTCGTGACAAGGTAACACGCTTCCTGGCCGAATCACTCCTCACTCACCACCTACAGCCAAAACTGGGTAAACACGACTGCTCCACGTCGTTTCTCTATTTTTAAGGTTTGACATGTCCCAATGGGCAAATGTCACATTTTTCACGTGAAAAAGATGTGGACTGGAGATGTCTAAAAGATGTGGATATCTGTTCTTTTTTTATAGTTCGTTTCACGAGAATTTAAGCACGTGTAACAGATATTTTGAAATTCATGAGTAATACACAGTGATATCTGGTGAAATAAATCACATGCATGCAAATTAGGAAGGCTGTCTAGAAACCAAATGCATAAAAAAAATATACATTCACTCCCTAACAACAACAAGTTCTTCTTATGCTGAATAAAAGTTATAATTTAGCCACAATAAATTGTCAAATTCATCAATCATCAAAGCATTGTTAGCTTATAAGTCGATTAACTCATACAGACTAATATTTATTCGGCTTGGGAAGAACTTGTGGGATCTAGGGATTGAATGGAAATTATTTTTATCCATTTGATTTCTAGAAAGCCTTCCTAATTTAAGTCGTATAAACTTGTCTAATGATTGATAAAATAAACTGTCAAGATAGATCATAATCATCAACGGGTTAATTTTCAATAATGTGCAAACTATATAAATGTCCTGCAAGATTCATATACTGCATACAGTACTGTAACTACATCATTATAGTTAAGGTATAGTTAATGGTGAACGGAACCCATGAAGCTTAGTTTGACTATAAGGTGCAATACATCAACAGTCTGTACAAGATTGGACACTAACGAGTATATGTATGTTTAAAAATTATACACTGAGTAGTTGTTTAATTTATATATTGTGTATTACAGAAAAATCATTCACATTGCTATCTTAAAGAGTTCTATCTATCTATCTATTGCCAGACGCCTCAATCCCGTTTGGGGTGGCCACAAACAAATCGCCTCCAAGTCGCCCTGTCACCCGCCATTTCACTGCCCTGCTCCCAACTCACACCCCCCTCTCTCATATACCTCTCCACCCCATCCCTCCATCTCATCCTCGGCCTCCCCCTCCCTCTTCCCCCCTCCACCTCACTCACATACACTCTCTTCGTCAGTCTTTCACCCTCCATCCTCTCCACATGGCCAAACCACCTCAGTGTGTTCCTCATAACACTTCCTATCACATCCACATCCACACCACAACGCTCCTTTATATCCTCATTCGTCAGCCTGTCTCTCCACGTGACTCCACAGGCTCCTCTTAAATAACTCATTTCCACTGCTCTCACTCTTGGCTTGTGTCCTTCTAACAATGTCCAAGCTTCACTTCCGTACGTTAGAGTTGGTATCACAATACTGTCATGTAGTAACTTTTTCACTTCCATGCTCTTAAAGAGTTGATGAGGTGAAAAGCTTTGGATTCCACCTTCTGCAGAAGAGCTCTATGTGATAAAAAGAAGGTAATTAATGAGAGAAATTAATAAGGCCACTAATTAGGGAAAAATAAAATGCCATAGGGGAACTTAACGGTATACTAAAGGTTAACAGGGGATCAGATAAGACGGTAAGGATAGCAGACAACCAACAACCATCAGCACAGTGTTCGTTTCATTAGCCAGATGCATTGCTTCTCTTAGAGTACAAAAGAAAATATAAAGACTACAAACAATTAATCAGAAACTCTGGAAGCACTGTGAAAAACAAAACACTACTTAGGTGCTACCACCAAGAATAATAATGTACAGTGTAGGTTCTGTGTGACAAATGGAGAAGCTGTCCACCATCTTCTTAAGGAGACTGCTGGCTGCGTGGTATGTGCGTTCTATGTATGTAGGAGAATTACAGTGTTAGATTATCTGAAAGAATAAAACATAGATATTAGTTTCAAGACAACAATAAGTATAGTAAATCAGGGAATTTTTTTTTAGTTTAGTCATAGTACAGTGGGCTCGCACAGTATGCGAGTTCACAGTACGTGAATTGCATAGCATGCAAGTGACCAAAAACAATAACCAAAAAACCTTCATTGCGTGAGTTTTGCTCATAATACGCGAGGTAGAGGCAAGGAGGGGCTCAAAACCGCTATTTTCTCTGACTAAGCGACCCCCCTTCCCACACAACGTGCCCATCGCGACTTAGAGGCTCTTGGGGAACGTGCTCAAGAGGATTCTACAGTAAGATCTCGCCAATAACGACTTCGACAATAACGTTTTTGGCAATAACATTAAGTTAGAATAGAATCCAGTTTCTTTAATAATTCCACTGGTTTACAAAAAAAAAAAAAAAAATCTGAGGCATGTAAATAGGTGTTTCTGACTAATTTTGATATGCTTAATTCAAATTTCTAAACAGTTTTGCTCTATCGCCTCTAGTTTTTTTTCTTCCACATATCCCTTTTTTTTATTATAATGCAAATATTTATAATATAATGAGTTTATTTCATATATTAAAATGGCATATTACAGAACGAAACAAAACAGACACAGAACACTGAACTTTTTCAGTGTCTCAGTTACACAGACAGTAGGCCAGCATGCTCTCCAGTACAAATTTCTCTAACTATCTTCACCAAACTACATGCACAGTACACACTACACTTCCTATTCAAAATTCACCATAATGGCGTCGATTCACCAAGCCTCGGAGTCCCCAGGGGGGGGGACAATAAATGCCCCCGCCATCTGCCCTTCTCCCGGTGACGACTCGAGGTGCCTGGAACCACTGTCTGACTCTCTTCTTCTTCATTTCTGCAACATTCGCGGCCTTTCATCTAACTTTCACTCTGTTGAGCACCACCTCTCCTCCTCTAAACCTCACCTTCTTTTTCTAACGGAGACTCAGCTGTCTGAGGCAACTGACAGCAAACCCTTTTCTGTATCCTCCTACTTTCTCTATACTCATTTCAAAGCCAAAGGTGGCTGTTGTGTATACATACGCAACGACTTATCTTCCTCTCGTGTTCCTGAACTTGATTCTTCTGAATTCTCCACACTCTGGCTTCGGCTTTCCTGTCATTCTCTGACTAAATATATTTGTGCTGTTTACTTATCCCCTAATTCTACTGACTATCAAAAATTCTTCGACTATCTTACTTCTACGATGGAACACATTCTGTCCATTTCTCCTTTCTCTGAAATCTCCATTCTTGGAGATTTCAATGTTCACCACCACCTTTGGCTCTCCTCTCCTTTCACGGATCCACCTGGTGAACAAGCCTACATCTTTTCTATCCTTAATGACCTAGAGCAGCTTGTACAGCATCCTTCTGCTTACTCTGTTAATCTTTTCTCTCCGTTGGGCTCCTCCGATCACAATCTTATTACCTTAACCTGTCCGATCACTCCGGTACGGCCTGTGGACCCTCCAGGGAAACGTCGTCTGTGGCATTTTGGAGCCGCGGACTGGGAGGCCCTCAGGCAGTACTTCTTTGATTTTCCCTGGAATGATTATTGCTTCCATGGCCGTGAGCCATCTGAGTGTGCCTTGCGCATTACAGAGGTTATTCTCTCGGGCATGGAAGCATACATTCCTTTCTCATATCCTTTGACTAAAGCAAGAAAGCCTTGGTTTAATCACGCTTGTTCTAATGCTGTCCACAACAAGGAGAAGGCCTACAAAAGGTACTGGAGCCAACCCACCCCTGAATCACATCGTCTTTACGTTTCTGCCCAGAATCGTGCAAAGTCTGTTCTTCGCTCTACTAAAAATAATTTCATCCATACTAAATGCTCTCAACTCTCCAACTCGAATTCTTCCCGCTCCTTCTGGCACCTTGCCAAAAATCTTTCTAACAACTTTACGTCATCATCCTTCCCTCCTCTTTTCTACTCTGATGGTTCTGTAGCTATTTCTTCCACTGATAAAGCAGATCTCTTCGCACAGACTTTCTCCTCCAATTCCACCTTAGACGATTCCGGTGCTGTTCCTCCATCACTTCCCCCCTCTGACTTCCTCATGGCTGACATTAAAATTTCTTCAGTTGATGTATTTTCTGCCATCACTGGCCTCAGTACTAACAAGGCATATGGGCCTGATGGGGTCCCTCCTGTTGTTCTCAAGAACTGTGCTTCTGTGCTTACACCCTGCCTAGGCAAACTCTTTCGCCTTTGTCTGTCAACTTGTACCTTTCCTTCTTGCTGGAAGTTTGCTCTCATTCAGCCAGTCCCAAAGAAGGGTGACAACTCCCAACCCTCCAACTATCGTCCAGTTGCTTTAACGTCCTGTATTTCAAAAGTTTTCGAGTCAATTCTTAATAGAAAAATTTTAAGGCATCTTTCCTATCACAACCTTCTTTCCGATCGTCAGTATGGGTTCCGTCAGGGACGCTCCACTGGCGATCTTCTCACCTACCTTTCAGACTCCTGGTCATCCTCCTTTCGGGACTTTGGCGAAAGCTTTGCCATTGCACTTGACATCTCAAAGGCTTTCGATCGAGTCTGGCATAAATCTTTAATTTCCAAACTGCCCTCCTACGGTTTCTATCCTTCTATCTGTGCCTTCATCGCTAGTTTCCTTTCTGGTCGTTCTATAGCCGCTGTTGTAGACGGCCATCGTTCTTCTCCTAGATCTATCAACAGTGGTGTTCCTCAGGGTTCTGTCCTATCACCAACTCTCTTCCTTTTATTCATCAATGATCTTCTAAGCTGTACATCTAACCCTATCCACTCATACGCTGATGACTCCACCCTTCACCTTTCCATTCGGTTCCCGCAACGCCCATCTCAACAGTTACTTCAACAAACAAGGGATGTGGCTATGGCACACCTAATGTCTGACTTGGCTCGTATCTCTGACTGGGGTAAAAATAATATGGTTGTCTTTAATGCATCTAAGACTCAGTTCTTACACCTATCAACCCGACAAAATCTTCCACAGGTATACCCACTAATGTTTAATAATATTCAGCTTAATCCTGCATCATCCTTCAACATGCTTGGGGGTTTCATTTACTCGGGACTTATCTTGGAAAAATCATATTACATCTCTTGTAAAATCTGCTTCCAAGAGATTGGGTGTGCTAAGCCGACTCCGCTCTTTCTTTACCCCTGCACAATTGTTGACTCTATACAGGGGTTTTATCCACCCCTGTGTGGAGTACGACTCTCATGTGTGGGGAGGCTCCCCACATACAGCTCTTCTCAATAGGGTGGAGTCAAAGGGATTTCTTCTCATTAACTATCCTCCTCTTACTGACTCCCTTCAATCTCTGTCTCTTCGCTGCTCTGTTGCATCTTTATCTCTTTCTATCGCTACTTTAATGGTCACTGCTCCTCTGAACTGTCTGCTTGCATTCCTCCACCTCTATGACGGGCGCGTAGCACCCGTCTGGCAGCAAACTCTCATCCCTTTTCTGTCCAACTCTCTAATGCAAGAGTTAACCGTTACTCCCAGTCTTTCATTTATGCAACAGGTCAGCTCTGGAACTGTCTCCGTCTGTCTGTATTTCCTGCTGCCTATGATCTCCAGTCTTTCAAACGCAGTGTGTCCAGGCATCTCAAAATGATCGGATCTTGAATTTGGCTCTCTATTGTATTTTGTTTTTCTCTTGGAGGGAACTGTTACTGCGGGCTCATGGCCTTTGGTTCCTTCTTCCTTGCATAAAAAAAAAAAAAACTTTGCCTCCGGGATGTCGCACAGGAGCATCCAGCAGAAGTCCCCCATCATGCTGGGGTTCCACTTGCTTCGGTAGTTGCTCTCCATCTTAGTACTGTAATATCTTGGTGGAACCTTTCCCCATGTTCGTCACTTACTGCTCCGAGGTTCTGGGAGAAGAGGTTGAGGTGGGAGTGGAGAAAGTGAATCTTGAGAGACATTCAACACCCCATATCCAGATAAGCCTGCAACAACTTCTCGACACGCTCTTGGTAATCTAGTGCACGTTACCAAGGAACCCATGACAGACTACCGGTACCTTAAATGCTTCCCATGCTCTCAATTCCTTCAAGGTGAGCTTCCCCTCGAATACCTCGTCCTTCAGCACCACCCGGATCTGAGGTCCGATGAAGATGCCTTCCTTGAGCTTACCAGAACTGAGAGCTGGGAACAGAGTGCACAGGTGTTGGAACGCAGCGCCATCCTCGTCCATGGCCTTCATGAAATTCTTCATAAGGCCAAGCCTGATATGAAGAGGGGGAAGAAGCATCTTGTTCATGTCCACCAGAGGATTTTCTTGGGCACTGTGTTTCCCAGGCACGAAAGTGCTCCTAGACCCCCAGTCCTTCTGCGTGTAGTGCTTGACATGTTTGAGCTTGTTGTGGCGTGATTTTAAACCAAGTTCCAAGAAAATAGGACGGTAAATGGATTTTTGGTGAATATTTTGGGTCTAGGCATATATGTATACATGCACATACATGTATACATCTATATCTCAAAAACTAGAGGTGATGAGTGAAAGCGGATTTCGAATCTGAAATCAGCACCCCAAAATTAGGTTAGAACACCTAATTTCATGCTTGCCTCAAATTTTTTGTAAACCAGTGTAATGTTTGGGTTCGCTTGAATGACAGTTATTTCGCAAATGCTAAGTTCTTATACAGCAAATACGTCCATGACAAGATAAGTAATGAAGCAGACAAACAAGGAGAGATGAAGGAAATTGCTGAAAACGTGAGCAGTAGTGAGGAGATGAAGGATTCTCCCCTCACCACCTCCCCTGACTCGCCCGCCAAAGTCCCCTCCACCTCCACTGCCCCCCCCCAACTCACCAGCCGCCTCCACCTCCGAATACCTGCTTCACCTGCTATACCTGCAACCCCCACCATAATGACTATTACTGCATTCTGGAAGAAATATAACATTCAACAGGCCATAAATTTCTTCATCAAAGCCTGGAATAATACAACACTGGCAACTGTCAAACACGGGTGGTGCAGGGGGTGGTGCAGCGGGGACACTCTAAATGTGTTGCCGCGCCTCGAAACCAATTATTTACGTCCATCAGGCCTGTTGTCTACTGTTGTTAAGGTGACAGACCATATTTTTGTTATTGTAGCTATATCTGCAGTATACAGTATGTCTGAAAAATTTTCCCTTTATTATGTCTCTAAGGATCAAAAAATGTCAAGGTATGAGGGGGTACCGCTGATATGTAATTTGCCCCATTAGATTATGTATTCACAGTGCGCAATTTCAAAGTGCATGAGGACCAGGACCACCCATCCACTCTTGTACTGTGTGAGCCCACTGCATTTATTTTTTTTTTTTTTCAGTATAGGTAACAAATAACCCTTTTTTGCATGATGAAGGGAACAACTTCCACCGCAAACAAATCCTAAGGCCTTTAATAGGGTGAAGTCAAATTCGAAATAATATTCTTAAACTGGTACTATATATATATATATATATATATATATATATATATATATATATATATACACACACAAAATTATTTTTTTTTCTCTGGGGGGAGGATTTACTCATACTTTGATTTTAACTGACAATACTTTCAACTGCAAATGATCACATACCCAACCCTGTCCTAACTCCCATTAAGGGGCTGAATTCAAATACGAGATGATAACTGTAAAATCGAACAAATTATTTACCCTTTAGTATTAACATAGCCTAATTTAACCTAACCTAACCTAACCTGGCTTAACCCCTACACCGCGGGCATGTTTACCGATGTTTTGCGTGTGCCGCGGGATTATTCAGGCTCCGACAGACTCTCAAAAAATATTTGCCAAAAATCAGTTATTAGTCCTAGATTATTAAAATTACATATGCTTATGGCACATACCTTCAGCTTTCTCCTGGAATGTTTATTGAGCCTTCGTCTGTTACCGTAGGACTTGTGGAGACCTCTGAAGTTGGGTAACGAAGTCTCCACTTTACACTTCCCGACAACCCGTAATATGATTACCACAGCCAGATATTAACACTATAAACACCACTCTATGATTTTCAAGTAGTTTGGGATCCATACTCCAAAAAAAAAAACCCACTGTGAAAGCAATGAAAATTATGAGCGCGTCTGACCGTCGCACTTGCGCTAGTTCGCTCTTGGTACTCTGTCATTTATTATTCATAAAACTCCTCACACTTTATATTTCTATTACTATATAACACTTATATATATCTACAGCCTTTATCCATAAGTTTCCTTCAGTAGTATTAGTTTAGTGTCACTGTAGGGATTCAATTTCTTTCAGTAAAATACATAGCATTCACTTTCTCGTCCTGTATACTAGCATTGAGAGTGAATGTCACTTTCATCTTCACTCTCATAACTCATAGTATTCAGACATGCTAGAGTGTAACTTTCACTTTCATTACTCCTAGGGTATATACTCGTATTCTTATAATACTACTCATTTACATTTCTATTTACGTTCTCTATTTTATTTACGTTATTTACATTTCTATTTTATTTACACTGTGTTATGCACTGTCACTTGAAGTAACTTATAAAACTATTTTCCATTGTTCACGTATATTTACATTCATTACTTTCACTTGCTGTTTACACATTATTTACACATTATTTACAATTCCACTTGCACTGTTTTACTCAATAGAAAGATCGTAGTCACTCTTTTATCAATTGTCAGCCCTTTACCTCTTTCCACACGAGGTTTAGTAGGGGGTAAAGGTCACAGGGCCCTTTGCATGGGGGTGAAAAAGTCCCTGAAGTCAGCAAGAGGAAACAGACGTACCTCCACTTCGGAAGATGAGAGTGAACTGATAAGGGAGGGCCGGGGTGGAGGCCTACTTAGGGGATATTCAGTACTACCAACGTTAGCTCTTGAAACAGCTATGTATAGCACTGAAATGATTGGCAGGAAATCTAGACAATACATTATAGATTAGGTAGTTCCAGGTGAATGTAAATATCACTTAGGCTTCTCCCTTCCCTCCTTATATGTATATTTATTACAAAAATAGATTATACGGCATATTTCAAGGGGAAAAAAACTGCGAAAATTAGCGAACAAGTGCACGTGAGGTGTTGTCAGGTGATAATTAGCCAATTCCAGGTGTATGGCACTCTCACTTACCTTATTTCTTTTTTGTATATATTATTTGGTATAAGAATAGGGCATAGGGCTTATTTCAATGGATGAAATCAGTGAAAAATTCCAGGGAAGATTTACTTAGCTAGCACGGCCGGGCAGGCGAGAGGATAGGGTAATGGAGGGGGGGTAGGAAGGGGAGTCAAGAACGGGGAGAAATGGCTAAATTGTCAACAATAGATAGGAGTACAGATGAGATTAGGAGTGCTGACTAGTGTTGGACATTGGCAGTACTGATAGATGATACAAGCCCCCACTTGGAAGCCCGGGTGAATTCAAAATAACAGAACCACAAAAGCAACGCCCCTCAGTATGATCCCTTGCTCCCAAGCGTCACGAAAGTGACGCCCCGCAGTTAAGGGGTTAATCCCTGTGCTTGGTAGAAGTCATATGAAATTAAAAAATGGGAAATAAAACTGACCGAAGTGCTTTTTAACCTGTTAACTGCGGCATTAGGTTTTGTGGTAGATCCCCCCATACAATAAAAAAAAAACGGGATTTTTTTTCTCAAAATAATTTTTGCATGCATGGAAAAGAATAGGAAACCAAAAATGAGTTCGTTATTTACCTTAGTTTGGCCGTGGTATGCTATTTGTGGACATTAGGGTGAAAAATGTAGCATGCCTTTTTAAAACCAAAAAAGGCTTGATCATACAATGTAAGTTGTAGTCGCACGCTATTCTTCATATAATGTACATAGCAGCTATCGGGTTAATTAAACTAATCTAACCAACCAAATCAGACCTAATCCAACAAAATTTAACCCCCAACCTAACCTACATGAACTATGAAAGCATCTTACCTAACCTAACCTGGCCTAATCCCTGTATGTGGTTGAAGTCATATACAAAATAAAAAAACGAATTAAAATCGAATGAAGCGCTTTTTAATCTAACCTAACCTACCAGATCAGACCTAATCCAATCAAATTTAATCCTCAACCTAACCTACATTAACTGTGAAAGCTCATAATTTTGGGGGCAGGGATGAGCTAAGGTTGCCCTCTCCAAGCCGTGACTATACAGTGAGTTGCTACCGCACCAATAAAAACACCTAAAGACATATTTGCGGGGAAAATGTCATATATGAAACCCCCCCTAATTTGAGGAGTAAATATCACTGGAAAGACTAGAATTCCCCTAGGGTGTGATTAACAAAAACTAATACTACCTAAATTAGCACTATACAGGCACCTGACAGAATTAATGCCTAGCCTATAGGCTAGCCTAGGACCTACACATCATGCGGATAGGCTAGGCTATTTAGACCGAGCCTGTGTGGTTGACCAGTTTATTTAAGGCTAATTTCTTCAACACACTACAGTCTTTATACCTAAAGCTTATATATTATTAACTTTTGATAATGAAAATTGATAGAGGACTTCAAAAATCTTACCTTCCCTCAAACCTTGTGCCTTTGTACGTATGGTAAATGCGGGGTTTGAAATTTGAATGTTTGTGCAAGGTTACCATTGAAAATACTCAAACTTCGCTATAGGTGCGCAAGATGGAATGCCACAGATATTAAAATATCCTTTAAAATGGCTCAAATAACTATAACATTCATAGAAAGTCATTAGATGTAAAAATTAAATATTTATACATGATCAAAGTCAGTTCCCCAATATCTAGCGAGAAAGTATAGCTAGATTGTACGTGCATGGCAACACTGTGTTTGAGGCGTGTTGTTTACATCGATATTGGTGATCTAGTATTATTTAGCATTAGTTAAAAAAAAAAATAATAATAATAATAAAGAAAATGTTTAATAAGTACATAAAAAGTATTATTTGAATATCATGAATATCTACTGTATCATTATTTATATCGCTTAATTAAGAGAGATGATCATTTTAGGTAACGAATTATCCACAACTACTTCTCTCTCTCTCTCTCTCTCTCTCAAATTCGGAATTCATGGAGAAAGTTTGTGGAGGCCTTTGTTTGGGACGCTAAATGGCTGATGATGATATATATCAGCAGCAGCAGCAGCATGACCTGCCATATACAGTATATGTATGTATGTATGTACAGTATCTTAATTTCCAATCAATAAATATTATAAAGTGCTAATGGTCAGGCTACATAATTACTTTCATATATACCTAAAAAAGGTATAAACTCACACTGCTCTAATGTTGCAGAATCGCAGTCGGAACTAATCTGTTTCATGGGAATTCTACCACCACATATACAGTACATCTCATACTATTCTGAGAGAATTCACATGAATTCTTCATCCAGTTTTACACGAGGACTTCTCAACTAAGTTTCCACATGGAAAAGATGTAGAAATCTGGTGAATAGTGGTGTACACGAGATTTCACCAAATACCCATGACTAAAGGATGTGGAATTCACGAGCTGTGCTCACTGGGGTATTGTCTAATTAATGATTTTTATTTTAAATTTTCCATTTTACTTAATAGTATTTCACGAACGTTACCTTAGAATGATATATTTCATCTTATCGTAATCGATTTTTGTTTGTGTTTCTATCGTAGACATGGTGTTTTACTTTGGTGTCAAAATTTTTTTGTATATTTATCATAGCCATGGTGTTTACTTTGGCTTTATTGTATTTTCCGTAGGTTTGAAAATGACAGATGAGTTATCGAGACGTCACCAGTTAATTAATAATGTTGCTGATCGTGTTAGTGTTAATCTTGATACTAAGAATACGTCTCCACCATGGTGAATCTATTGCATCTGTATATGTATTCACAGTGCGCGATTTCAATACAACACTGGCAACCCCTGGGGGTAGGGAGGTTTCAAGAATACTCCCCCAGTATCCCTGCTTGTCGTACGAGGCGACTAAAAGGGTTGGTGGTGGGTTAGTGCCCCACCCGGTAAAAAGAACTAACTAAAAAAGAGAATAAAGCGCCTCGGACCCGGACGGACCATACGTTGACGACTAAGGAATGGACAAAGGACATTCTTAGGGTGGGAACGTGGAATGTGAGAGGAGTGAATGATGAAGTGAAAGAAAGAGAGAGATTGTTCAGGTGCTTGGGGATGCAAAAGTGGATATATGTAGATTGACTGAAACTAAATGGTAAGGTGAAAGGGTGAGTGAATGGGTATATGGTTTAGGTATATGTGCGAAAGTCAATGAGAATGAGAGGGCAAAAGAGGGAGTATGTCTGATGATAAGCAAGAAGTGGAAGGAGAATCTAACAGAGTATGGAACAGTGGGTGCAAGGATTGTACGGGTGAGGATGAAAGTAGGTATACAAGCGTGGGCGATTGTATGTGTGTATGCCCCGACAGAGGATCGAGTGGCAACAGTAAAAGATGAGTTTTGGGCGAGAGTAGAAGCGTGTATGAACAAGTTTGAGAGGAGTGAGAGAGTGCTGTTGATTGGAGACATGAATGGCAAAGTTGGGAATGTACGAGTGGATGGAGTGGTTGGTCGGTGGGGTGTGTCAGCTGAAGTAGATGGGAATGGAAGTGCTTTGGTGGACATCTGTGCTCGTAAGGGGTTGGCAATAGCCAACACCTACTTTCGTCATAAGATGATCCACCGGTATACATGGAGAGTAATGAGGAGGATGGATGGTGAACTTGTTGAACGAAAGGCAATGAGAGACTACGTGTGTGTGGATGAGCGAATGAGAAGACAAGTGTTGGATGCAAGAGTGTGGAGAGGGTGGGGGAATGGAGTCTCGGACCATCACTTAGTGATGGCCAAGGTAGAGCTGCAAAGAAAGTGGTTGAGGAGACAAAGGGGAAGACAGGAGGAAGCAGCTCCTGTGAGAAGAGTGGAGAAATTGCAAGATAGTGAGAAAATGACAGAGAATAAGAGCATAGTGGAAGAAAGATTGGGAAGGTATGAACTAGAGCAGATGGAAGGGGTGGATGACGTATGTAAGATATTCACAGAAGAGATAGGCACAGCATGTGAGGCGGTTTGTGGAGTAAGGAAACGCAAGGGTGTGCAAGGGACAGCATGGTGCAATGATGAGGTGAAACGAGCTGTGGAACAAAAGAAGAAGGGATATAGTGAATGGTTAGCAAGTAGAGATAGGGGAGAAGATGAGAGAGAGAGAGAAGAGAGAGGTATATGTGAGCAGGAGAAGGGAGGTTAACCCCTTAAACGTGGATCGTCGTGTTTGCGACACTTGCCAAAAAGGACATAACTGCGGAGCGTCGCATTTGCGATTCGAGTTAATTTTGAATAAACGCTGGCAAGGATGTTCCAGCTGGTATTGTCTATCAGTACCACCACCCTTTAGCTACAATTAGCATACTTTACCTTTGTACTACTGACCTCCGTTGTTGCCAAGTATCGCGTTTTCCCCCCCCCCACCACGGCCTGGCCAGCCTGGCTGTGATACATGGCAGCGCTCTGACTGCTCAGAACTGTAAATCTGTGCTCTCCTCTCACAAGCAGTTTATGCTAATAGGAAACGCTTGTTTCCCCAGTTCACTAGCTTTTTTTCGCACGGTTTGCCCCTGTTTAGCGTCAGTTTACCACAGGCTTTCAAAGTGACATTATGGCGAGTTCTAGCTCTTCCGAGTCAGTGCAAGCGGCCGACAGGAACGAGAATAAAGTGACGGGCGTAAGGCAGAATAAAAAGCACGCCGCGGTGATCTTTTGGGAAGTAATATGATTGAAAATATTGTAGTATACATGTTTTTAGCTGTGAAAATGGAAATGTTTGTTGAGTGACGGGAAGACCGCCGCCGCGCTGCATGTCGGCCGTACGCTCCGTTGATTTTAGCTTTATTTTCAGTGCTTATTGTACAAATACGGATTCCAAACTACCTTTAGGTTGTAGTATAAAGTTTACTGTGACAGAATGAGGCTGTGGTAGAGGGGAAACCGGGTTGCTGGAGGTGTGAAAGTGAAGATTTGGTTACCCAACTTTGCAAGTCTCCACAAGTCCTTGGGTAGTCCACGAAGGCTCAACACCTGTCTCTGGAGAAAGCAGAATGTAAGTACTATCTGCCATACCAAGTATAATGTTCTAGGATTAATCTCTGATTTTTGGCTAATATTTTCCTACAGGTACTCAGACCGCGATACAACCCCGCCACTCGGGGGAGGTCGACTGTTCATGGCCGTATTTAAAGGGTTAAGAGACTGGTGAAGGAGAGTAAGAAGAAAGTAGATGAAGAGTTTGGGAGGAATCTGAGTGTGAAATGGATGGAGAGTAAGAAATTGTTTTGGAAGGAGGTAAAGAAAGTAAGGCAGTGTGAAAGGGGAAATAGTAGGGGAGTGAAAGATAGAAATAATAGATTGCTGGTGGAGAAGAGAGAGAAATTGAGGAGATGGAAGGAGCACTTTGAGGATTTGTTGAATGTAGAGAGTGAGAGCAGTACGAGTATAAGTGGTTGGGGAATGGCTAGGCAAAGAAGAGATGAGAGGAGGGAGGAAGAGATCAGTAGGGCGGAAGTAGTGGAAGCGATGAAGAAGATTAAGTTGTTAAAGGCCCCATGAATTGATGAAGTGTGTGGTGAAATGCTTAGGTATGGGGGTGAGATTGTTGTGGAGTGGATATGTAAGTTGTGTAGATTGGCTTGGGAAGAGGGAAGGGTTCCAGAGGACTGGAAATCAGGTATAATCGTTACTTTATACAAAGGAAAAGGGGAGAGAGAAGTATGTGGTAACCATAGGGGTATATGCCTTCTTAGTGTGACTAGTAAAATATATGGTAGAATACTCATTGATAGGGTTAGGCATATGACAGAGGAGCTAGTTGGAGAAGTACAAGGGGGATTTAGGAAGGGAAAAGGGTGTGTAGATCAGATATTTGTTCTATGTTTAGTGGAGAAGTATCTAGAGAAGAGAAGGAAAGTGTATGCTGCCTTCATGGACTTGGAGAAAGCCTATGACAGAATAGATAGGCAAGGTATGTGGAAGGTATTAAGAATATATGGAGTGGAAGGGAAATTGTTGAGTGCTGTGAAGAGTATGTACGAGGGAGCTAGGGCTACGGTGCGAGTGGATGGTGAGCTGAGTGAGTTCTTTGATCTCAATGTGGGACTGAAACAGGGTTGTGTGATGTCTCCATGGCTGTTTAATATATACATGGATGGGGTTGTAAAGGAGGTGCAGGGTAGGTCAGTGGGTGTTGGGGTGGTTCTAATGAATGAGGGTGAGATTTGGAAGATTCCAGTGTTGCTGTTTGCTGATGATACTGTATTGTTGAGTGAAGATGAATGGGAGTTGCAAGGTTTGGTGAATGAATTTGGGACAGTGTGTAGGAGGAGGAATCTGAAAGTTAATGTAAACAAAAGTAAAGTTATGATGTTTGAGAGGAATGAAGTCACAGAGTGTGCAGTGAGGTTGGATGGTGAGGATATGGAGAATGTGAGTGCATTTAAGTACTTGGGTAGTGTGATGAGTAAGGATGCAACTTTGGGGGATGAAGTGCGTGAAAGGGTACAGCAGGGAAGGAAGGTTGTTGGTACACTGAAAGCAGTGATGAGAAATAGGGAGATGAGGATGGAAGTTAAGAAGTCACTGCATGATAGTATTGTGATCCCTACCTTAACGTATGGAAGCGAGGCGTGGACCTTGCAAGAGACGAACAAGTCAAGAGTGAGAGAAGTGGAAATGAGTTACTTGAGAGGAGCATGTGGAGTGACGTGGAGGGACAGGTTGATGAATGAAGAAGTGAAGGAACGCTGTGGGGTGGATGTGGATGTGGTTGAGAAGATTAGTAGAAATACACTGACGTGGTTTGACCATGTGAAGAGAATGGAGAATGAAAGACTGAATAAGAGGGTGTATGTAGGTGAGGTGGAGGGAGGGAGAGGGAGAGGTAGACCGAGGATGAGGTGGAGGGATGGAGTTGAGAGGTATATGAGGGAAGGGGGGGTGAGCTGGGCGGAGGGTAGTCAAATGGTGGGTGACAGAGCGACTTGGAGGCGTTTTGTCTGCGGCCATCTTTTGCGGGATTAGGACCGTCGGGCTATAGATAGATAGATAAATATGTATATATATGTATGTATATATATGTATACATATGTATATATATATATATATATATATATATATATATATATATATATATAAACAGGAATCCCCGTACTATCCGGACGCCCACTTTCCAGACATCCCCACTTACCGGACATTATCGTCCCGGGATCCAATATTCCCAAAATGGTCCGAAAACCATAAAAATTTCGAAAAAAAATCCGACTTTTTCCCGCCCGTAATTTGAACTTCGCATGCGTGGCGCGGGACAGCTTTGTTTTGGTGCATCATTCCTTCGATGTCCACTAGAGTGCCCCTGCATCCTCCCCACTTACCGCCTGTCTCTTGTCGTGAGTGCACGCTCGTCATCGTGGCTTCCCACGTGCTCGCTTTTGTGGTGGTGCCTTACCTGCTGCAGGCTCTCCTGCTGCTCTTGTGCCTCTTCTTCGTGTGCGTGACGACGGCCTCGCTGCCTGAGAAGAGGAAGAGAGTGGTTTTGACTCTGGAGAAGAAGAGGGAGATATTGGAGAAAGTGGATGTGGGATGGTCTTCGTCACGCATCCTTCATGAGTTCAACCTGGCCCAATCTACTTTGTTTGATATCAAGGATCCCGAGACAAACTCATGCAGTACACGGCAGACTTCTTGTCGAAAAGCAAACGCAATGTGGAGAGGATGATGATGTTTACTCCCAAGCATACTGAAGTTGACGGCTCCATGTTGATTTGGTATTGACAGCAACGTGTTGCTGGTGTGATGGTGCGTAACACGGAGCTGAAGGCTGCTGCTGAGAAGTTCTCAAGGCTTCACAACGTCCAAGACTTCAAGGCATCCGAGGGTTGGCTCTTCACGTTCAAGTTACAACAAGACCTTACCAACCATAAGTCTCATGGAGAAACTTTGGACGCTAACGAGGATGGAGTAGAGGAGTTTTGGTACAAGATGAAGGGCTTGATCGACAGGATGGGCCTCACTCTCGGTCAAGTCTACAGTGCTGACGAAACTGGTTTATTCTATCGCTCTTTGCCTACGAACACTCTAGCCGAGGAGACAGAGAAGTGTGTACCTGGCCGCAAGCTCACCAAGCAAAGAATATCTGCTTTGTGTTGTGCTAATGCTAACGGCATGCACCAGCTTAAGCCCATTATTGTTGGCCATGCAAAGCAGCCTTGGTGTCTTCGTGGGGTGATGGATGTCCTTCCTGTCGTTTGGTACCATTCCTTGGAGGCATGGTTCACAGCCCACACCTTCGAAGACTGGTTCCACTGCCATTTCGACAACGAGGTCATACATTACCAGATGGAGAAACTGGGAATCCCACGCGACCAGGTAAAGGCCCTCCTTCTCCTTAACAATGCACCTGCCCACCTGTGTGACAAGGACTTGGTGGCTGAGAATGGCCGCATTAGGTGCATGTTTCTGCCACCTAATACTACTGCTCTCATCCAGCCAATGGACCAAGGAGTGATCGTGGCAACAAAGCGGCTATACCGACGGAAGTTCCTGGATGAGATGATGGCTGTTCTCGAGGACGAGGACGACAGCAGGGAGGGACGTGACACACGAGGCCAGCGGACTTTGGAAAACCTTCACCGCTACAACATCAAGTCTGCCATTTACAGCTGGGCCAGTGCATGGAAGGAAGTCCTTGTCAAGACTCTAGAAAATGTTGGTCTCATCTGCTTCTCGGAACGGATGTGGAGCACGATTTCCTAGGTTTCGACGTGGGTGACTTCCATGCACGTCTATGTGCGCATGGGGATGATGTTGATGTGGACGAAGTGCATGAGTGGTTGGATGATGACGAGGGTGATCCTTGGTATCAGACCCTGTCTGATATCGAGATCGCATCTTCAGTTGCAGGAGTCAGTACCCAGCTTGAAGATTCTGACAAGGACGGCAACAATAATGCGGACTCCTATCAGCATGACACTACTCCAGCCTTCCCCAAGCTGAGCACACTCCGGGAACACCTAGAGTTCGTTCTGGACTACCTGGAACACCTGGACTGCAACAGGGAGATGGGGCCCTTGGGACTTGTGGAGGAGGTGCGTGCTTTCAGACAGCGCATCATTAACCCTTATCCGCCAGTTGACATGTATGCACGACAGGATTGAGGGCACGGAGGGCCGCCGGTTGCCTTGCTATACCGCACTCACCTTCCCGCCACTGTTTGATTACACTACCGTTTTCTGTGATACCTACGGGGTAGGTAGGACCCCCAGGTACCCTGTGGTTGCGCTGTTCAGTTCGTACTCGGCAGTGGTAGCGAGAGGAGCCACGTCATCTTCCTTAACATTGTCCGATTCTGTCTCACTCATGAAGGGCCAATTGCCTCATCAATCCCCGCTAAAGTTCTGCCCTTATTGCCAGGTAAAGGGATTAGTGTTAGTGCCATAGGACGTGCCCTTGACGATACTGTCTCTCGTATACTCAGGACGAGTACGTCCTCTGAGGAGAAAAAAAAAAACTACCACGTGGAGAGTGAGCTCTCTCGCCCTCCAACCCCTAATCGCTCTCTGACGCTAGAGAGGGCTCTCCGACTTCTCCAGGAGGAAAGGACAGTCTATGAGAGTGATGATTTCGGCGATGAGGAGATGCAAGATGACCCAGGACATCGGGAAAGTGACGCAGACCCGGCGGTCATCTGTGGAAAAAAAACGCAGCAGAGCCGTTTCCCCCACACTCTCACCGCTTGCTTGCGCTCCCCCACACCTCAGCCTACCACTTCAAGGGCAGATTCTCCACAACCAGGCCCTTCGGGAGTGGTATGAGTACGAGCAGGTGTGTGGGGAAGTGTAAATAGTGTACAGCAGTGCAGACGTTTGTGTATTTTCATAAATGAGTGAAATGTGTGATTTTGCAAGTGAATTATAGAAAGTGCTATGATATGTCTTTTATAAGTTCTTCAAGTGCATATAAGTGATTTATAGTAAGTGCAATACAGGAGTTGATACTGTTTATTGGATATTGGTTAGAAAATTATTGGATATACCTTGAGTTTGCCTACCTGTTACCTGAAAGAAAACCACTTGTGAGCGAGCCACAGTGAACAATACCTGCTTCGGTATACCTAAATTATTTCACTCAATACTCGGGAGGATTGTGCCAAATATGAGCATCAGTGTATCTGTGATGTGAAGTACAAATAATGTTAGTTGTGTGAAACATTTATATGATTTTCACTATAACCCTGATTAGTACAAGGCAGTCAGATTTACAGTACAAATAATTACCTCATACTCTACGATAATGCGTGAAAGAGCAACAGCATTTACTTGTCAAAGGGCAATTACCCGTAATCGTGATGTAAAGTGCATTTCTAATTGTCTTAGTAAAGGAGAAATATCATTACTTACGGAAGAAGTGAGTACAGAAAAACGACGAGATATTTCTTTTCCCACACACCTACGGGGCTTAGTGGCATGGTGGTGTGGGCGATAAATCCTTGGGTGAGCCACATGAACCGGGTGATGACTCATTTTCACGGTGGTGAGTAAGGAGGAGTAGAAAAAACGAGTGGAATATTCCGCATTCCAAGGACGCTCGGGCAGTGTTACAATCACCACTCCAATCAGTGCTACCAACGCTAGCCGGCTGGGCCAATGCCATGGCCAGTGGCCCGCGCTTGGAGCCGCGAGCCAAAACGTGAAAAAACACTCGTCTTCAACTCATTCTTACTCATCGACGGGACCACCTAGAGACCTTGGGATACCTTCATTGGAAAGAGGATGAGTTGGTGAGTCTTATGAACTTTCATTGAATTCTCTAGCTATTATAGTTTGGCAGATATAAGAGTTTGAAGTAAGGGTATTTTTTCCAAAATCTCGGAAATCGCCCGTAGGGAGGCGTGTGCTGCAACTGGAAACCCCCCGGTGGCTAAGGGTTAATCGTCAGAATCGTTGTTCCTTGCGTCAAACAACGATTGACAGCTTTTTCAGGCCCGTGACCCCCGCTGTGCCCAGCCCTGGCTCCACTCCGTTGCCTTCCCAAGACAGGCCCTCATGCTCCGAACCACAGCCCAGCACATCAGCCACGGTGGAGTCACCACTCGACGTGAGTTTGCGCCTATCTTCATAGTCGTCTGCAGTGGGTATGCCATCACCACAACCCAGTGACGCACCCCTAGGTCACCTCCATGTGCTACTCTCAGACTCTGACAGAGATTAAACGTCAAGAACTTCTCCACTAGACCACACGGGAATTTAGTGTTGTGCAGTGAAAGAAAAACAGTGCATATTTTTAAGAAATTAGAATTCTGAGTGAAAAGAGACTGATTTAATAGACTTTCAATGTAGCTGAATTTAACTAGGGTGTGTTATGTTTAGAAAATGGATTTATGAGTGCAAAGACTTTAAGTCAGAGTGCAACACTTATTTCATAAAGTTACAATGGAGCATAAGTAAGATAAGGGTTCGCAGTGTTAAGAGAATGGACTTCTGAGTGCAGATGACTAAGTTCAGTGCAAGACTTCATGAACAGTGTACTGCAAGTGCTTCAGGTAATCCTTCTTACAGTCAGAGTCAGAGATGAGGTGGTTATTCATCGAGATGGCCAAGGACTTACTCTAAATACCCAGAATATGTCATATTGTACTGTACTGTATTTTCCATACTGTACTTACCTCTAATACCTCATTTCACTCTTTTATGTCCCTTATTGGTGTGAATAGGGTATTAGGTGCTATGCATGTGCAGTAGGGAGGTATTTCTCTGAGTTAGGGTCCATAAGTACCAGTCCAGGAGCCAGGGACTTGTTGGAAGTACCTAAAGTGTTTAATATTGTCTAAATTCACCTCTAAAACCTAATCTTATGGTTCTTTTGAATTTATTTCAGTTTTTTATGTTCCTTATTGGTGTGATTTGGGTCTTAATTAAGTGCTATGCATGTCCAGAGGCAGTAGTATAGGTGTTTTTGTGAGTCAGGATCCATTAGTACAAGTCCAGGAGGCTGGTGTCCAGTATCCGGACAGGACCACTTTCCGGATATGCCTTTGGCTATATTCCGTCGGATAGTGGAATGATTAATATATATATATATATATATATATATATATATATATATATATATATATATATATATATATATATATATATATTTGTGGTAGGTGGTGGCAACCATCATCCATTCACTTGATGTAGTGCTGCCTACTTCCTTAGCTTTTATCATTCTTTTTCTGTGCCTGCCCTCCTCTCTTCCTATTTCTTCTATCTTTCCTGTCACTTCTTTTTTCTTTTCATTCATTTACAGGTGGCTTTACATTGAATGACAAGCCAAATGGTTTCCTGTAAGCCAAGAAACCATTTACAACGCTGGGTAGTAACCATATAACCAAACCATACGTGTTCCCTACGTTTCAACAAGTTGGTTGGTGGAGGGTCATTTCCCCTCTCTGTAAAACAACTAACTCAGTGTCATATGGGTACCCTTTATGGGATTATGGTATCTGCCAATATATATATATATGTGTGTGTGTGTGTGTGTGTGTGTGTGTGTGCTTACCTAATTGTATCTTTACAGGAATGAGTCAAGCTCGTACTGTCTCGTGTCTTAAACCATATTTATCGTACATATCCTTAATTTTGTGAATTGTTTTAGCACACACTATTTCATTCGGTAGTGCATTCCATTGATCAATTGCTCTGTTTGGGAAACTGAATTTCCTTACGTCTTTATCGCCTCTCTCCTTATGCAGTTTTTTACAGTGTCCTCTTGCTGATGCTTCTCCATATGTTAAGCAATCATTTATGTCTATTTTCTCCATCCCTGATATGCACTTATATAGCATTATCATGTCACCTCTTTTCCTTCTCTCCTGTAGTATTGGTAGATTCAGTTTATTTAGTCTTTCTTCGTAGCTTAGGTCCCTTAAGCTTGGTATCCATCTTGTAGCGGCCCTTTGAACTTTTTCAATCTTGTTTATGTGCTTTTTGAGATGAGGACTCCAGACTGCTGATGCATATTCCAGGGTTGGTCTAATGAATGATGTTATTATCCTTCTTAGCATGTCTTCATTTATGTATGTGAATGCTATTCACATATTTGCAAGCAGTGTATACATGTTCCGTACCTTCTCACTGATGTGGTCAGCCGGAGATAGTCTGTTATTGATAATCACACCTAAGTCTTTCTCTCTTTCTGATGTGTATAGGGTTTTATTTCCTAACTTATAATCCCAATCAGGTCTTTTTCCACTTATACCAAACTTGATTACATGACACTTGTCCATACTGAATTCCATTTGCCATGTACTACTCCATTCATGAAGTTTATTTAATTCTTCTTATAGCTCTTTACAAGAGTCTGTGTTAGTAATTCTCCTTTGTATTTTTGCATCATCTGCAAACATATTCAGATAGCTCTCATTTCCAGTGTTACTGTTTATATCATTTATATACACTAAAAACATGATTGGTGCCAGCACTGAACCCTGTGGTACTCCACTAGTCACTTCTTTCCATGATGAGCAGTTTCCTCTTAGTACTGTTCTCATTTCTCTTTTTATGAGAAAGTCTTGCATCCAACACAACAGTTTGCCTCGAATTCCTCCTTGATGGTACAGTTTCCATAAAAGTTTTTGGTGTTGTACTGTGTCAAAAGCTTTCTTGAAATCTAAATAGATACTGTCCACCCATCCTTCCCTTTCCTGTACTGTGTTTGTTACTCTGTCACAGTAGCTCAACTGATTAGTAACACATGATTTTCCTTTTCTGAAACCAAACTGTCTTACTGTTATCATACTGTGTTCTTCTAGATGATTTACCCAAGCTTTTCTTATAAGCTTTTCTAATACCTTGCTTACAACACTGGTCCGTGATATGGTCGGTAGTTGAGTGGATTTTGTCTATTTCCTTTCTTGAATAAGGGGACAATATTTGCTTTTTTTTTTTTTTTTTCCCAAATATCAGGTAGTTTACCTTGACTCAAGGATTTCTTGAAAATTAAAAATAATGGTTTACTTAACTCCTTTGCACATTCTCGTAGTACCCAACATGAAATTTCATCAGGACCACTTGCTTTTCCTCTGTCTCATCTACTTAACTCCTCCTGTATTACTTTTTCTGCTGTTTTTATATATGGTAGTATGTGTGGACATGCATGTTCCACATAGTCCCTCTCAAAAATTTCTTTCTTCTGTAAAAAATAATTGGAAATTCTTATTTAGTGCTTCACAAATATCTTTCTCTTGTGTATAAGTGATTCCCTCGTCCGTAATTGATTGTATTATAACTTTTATTTTGGTTTTCCTTCTGATATAGCCGTAAAACAGCTTTGGTTGATCACTACTTTTATTTATTATATCCTCCTCAAACTGTTTTTGGGCTTCCCTCCTTATTCTTCTATGATCGTTTCTTGCCTGTTTGTAATTATTATACGCCCTTTCACTATTATGTCTTCTGTATCTATTCCACAACAAATCTCTTCTTTCTTTTCATTTTTTACATTCTGTATTGAACCATTTTTGTATTTTCTTATCTGCTTCTTTGTGCTGTGGGATGTACTTCTGGATTCCTATTTCATAAAATTCACAGAATTTTTTATATACAGCATTTAAATCTTGTCCTCTAAGCTCATTTTCCCAATCAACTTCTAAGAAATACTTCTTTAGGTCTTGATAATTTCCCTTCTTATAGTTTGGCCTCTTTTTGTAACTGTCATTGCTGTTTACTATGTCATATGCTATCCTGAAGTTATAATTTAGTACTGCATGATTGCTTTTGCCGAGTGGAGGGTGATATATTAAACTGTCAATATCATTTTCTTGCCTAGTAAATATTAGATCTAGCACTGAAGGTACATCAAGTCCTCTTTTTCTGGTGGATTCCCTCACATGTTGCGTTAGGAAGAACTCTTGTACGAGATCCAGGAGCTTTTGGTCCCAACAGCTTTCTTGGCTAATTATATCTAGAGTATTCCAATTTATATTTGTATTGTGTGTGTGTGTGTGTGTGTGTGTGTGTGTGTGTGTGTGTGTGTGTGTGTGTGTATATGTACTGTAGTGTGTGTGTATGTATATATATGTAGTGTATACGTATATATATGTACAAGTATATATATATATATATATATATATATATATATATATATATATATATATATATATATATATGTATGTATGTATGTATACATATGTGTATATATTTATATATGTGTAAATATATATATATATATATATATATATATATATATATATATATATATATATATATATATATGAAAATCTTCTTGTGGGGAAATATATATATAAATATGTATGCACACTAATGCCTTTTATTAGAATATCGACAGCATGTACACAAACAGGAGACATGTACTAAAATTGTATATTATAAACTAAAATCAAAGTTTAATTAAAATGCTTTTCTCTATTTTCATAGATCCTCAGTTAAAAATAGTGGCCCAGGAAGAGGTGTGCTTCCTGCAAGTGATTGATAGCCATTGATATTTGGTATGAATTGTCCACTGTTGTTAGTTTCATTTCGAGTTGTGTGAAGCTTCAGTTGCCCCATTTTCGTAATTCGGAAAAAGGTTTGTTTTTTGAAGCTGTAATTGGGTCAGTGTCTCATAGATCTCTGTTCAGTAATGGTTTAAATTTGCTTATGAAATATTTTTCCTTTGATTTTCTTAATATTGGATCATCCTTTTTTACTTTATAGAAGGGCATAATATTGAAGTTTGGAGAACATTTTTTTGCACATTTAGCTATGTGGGTATTAACATATAAACCTTTACCGTGATTAATATGATCCCTATGTAGGTTAGTACGAAGCCTGAGATTTGAGGTCTCGCCTATATAAATCTCTCTGCATCCACCGCAGCGAATTACGTAAATGCAGTTTTGTGTCGAGCATCCCATGTTTTCGTTAATTTGGAATGTGTAGTTGACACTGGGAAAAGTGAATTGACTGCCTTCAATTATTTCCATGCAGAGTTTACATTTTTTGTCTTCACATTTCTTCACTTTGAAACTCGATAAATTATTAAACCTAGCCCTTGTTAAAATTCTTATTAGATTATTGGGTTGCCGCTTTGCTTTAATTAATGAGACATCTTTATATATTTCTTGTGTTTCAGGTGCTTTTTGAAGAACATTAATTGTACATGAGACTTCTTTAAAGTGATCATCATAATTTGGGTTATAGGTTGTTATATATGGTATTGTGTGTGTATCACTGGCTGTTTCTTTATTACTGCAGCTCCGAAGGTTGCCTATGGGTATTTGTTTTGCTCTTTCTATGCCATTTTTTATTATACTTTTGGGATATCCACGTTGTCGAAGAAAATCTTTCAGTTCACTTAATCTTATTTCTTTTAACTCAGGTTCTGAAACTATTGTGCATATCCTCCGTGCTAAATTAAATGGTATGTTATTTTTTATGTGTCTGGGGTGATTAGAACTATATGTTAGATAATGTTTTGTATCAGTTTCCTTGTAATGAATGTCAGTAATTATTTTCTTATCTTGCTTAATGAGTTTTATGTCTAGGAAAGTGACTGTGTCTCCACTTGTGTCACATGTAAATGTTAGTTTGGGGTCCAGGTTATTCATGATGTTTATGAGTGTTGAGAAATGTCCATCTCTCGTCCCAAATCATAAAGATATCGTCTAGGTATCGCATATAGTTCTTTTTCATTTTATCCGCTATTGTTTTACCAAAATGTGCTGACACCTGAGAATATAAGGTGTTTTCTAAGTAACCCAATACAAGATTGGCATAATTTGGCGCAAATTTTGTCCCCATTGCTGTTCCTGACACTTGTAAGTAATTTTGCCCATTAAATTCGAATGAGTTATTTTCCAAAATTAAACTGCATCCTTCTTTTATTAGATCTGCAGGTATACGATTTGTATTATCATAGTGTTCATCAATCCAGTAAGTGATAGCTTCATATCCAAGTTCATGGCGAATATTGCTATATAGGTTTACCACATCAAGAGTTACGAAAATTTCATTATCATCTAATTTAGTAGGAATCTTGTTTAAAAAGTCTAGACTGTTTTTGATATACGAAGGTATGTATTTCAGAAAAGGTTGCAGTAATATATCTAAGAAGTGACTGAGACGGTGGGTAGGGCAAGCTGGTCTCGCAATAATTGGTCTCATTTTAAGGTCTACAGGGTTTGTTACGGAAATCACTTCTGTACTACAAACATTAATTTGATCAATTATCATTTTGGACTTATGAACTTTTGGTAAACCGTAAAATAGGCTTGTCTTATATTCAAAGTTGGTTAAGTAATTAACTTCATCTTTAGTTAGTCTATCCTTATAATTTTTAATTACCCTTTTTATTTTATTCATAGTTTTTTGGTCTATATTTTTTGGTATCTTTTCATATGTATCCTGATCCTTTAAAATATCCATCACCTTTTGTTCATAGAATGATGTATCCATTAGTACAACAGCTGACCCTTTATCAGCTTCTTTAATAACAACATCAGTGCAGTTCTTAAGGACTTTTATAGCTTTTTCTTCACCAGGTGTTAAATTATACTTAGGTTTACTGTTTTGTCTGGTGATAGTAGATCGACTCAGTCTTAGGAAATCACATGCGGCATCGAGGGTGGAATTTCTACCAGTATTTGGTTCCCATGTAGATTTAGATTTTACCAATGATTCATCATTTAACACACTGTTGTGGAAAAATTCCTTTAATCTTAATTTTCGACATAATTCATCAATATCACTATTAAGTTCCTCGTGATTGAGTTGATATGGTGTGGGACAATATTTAAGTCCCTTAGTAAGTAAGGATTTTTGTTTATCACTTAGTGTGCGAGTTGAAAGATTTATTATCTTTGGGTCTACTTTCTGGGTTTTCTCCAATTCTGATTTCTCCTGAAAAAATTCTGAGTAGTATTTCTTTCACGTAATAGGTCTTGTGAGGCAACATTCAGTATAGAGAAAAGGTTCCCCAATTCTTTCAACCCTGGAACATAATTGTCTCCGTCTCTGTTTTGACCTTTTAATGGATGTTTTGTATCATTATTGCTCAATCTTTTATTAGTATAAGACTTAGGTCTTTTGTAATCGAGATTACTATGTGTAGATGAAGGTTTGGGCATATTGTCAGAGCTTGTACTTAGAAAGAATAATTTCTTTTTCTCCCCAAATCTTTTTGGAGATATTTTCTTCTAAGCAGTTATATCACTTGTACCAGTCTTCTATTAATTTCTGTCTAACTTCCAGGGGAGAATCATATTTACTGACTAGTTTCTTTATTTCTTCCTCTGCTGCATTCATGATTTTGCAGCTGCTTCTCTGCTTGTTCTTTCAATCTTTCGATTTCAATTTTTTACTTTTGTTATTTCTAGGTCTTTTTTATTCTTTTGGTTTGAGACTCTGTTTGTTCAGGTATAGACTTTTCTTTAAATTTTCTGAGATTACCAATGGTAGTTCTGGTCGTGTAATGAAATCTTCATATGGAACCTATTCCAGTAGATCTAAGGTGGTTATGAAAATGCTTGTTTTCGAATAGTTCTAGTTGTGTGAGCCGCATTGGCTATGTAGAGATTGAAATATTTGGTCATTTGCTTAAATCATGACAATTGTTAAACATTTCCGGAGGGATTTCCTTCCTTTAACACCTGGGAATATGGTTCACTCATACTTTGTTTAGTTATTGCTTCAATTGTTTCTATGTGATATTTTTCTTGTTGTTCCTTAATTTCCTCCTTAAAATAGTGTATATTTTTCTTAATATATGTATCATTTCAGGACTCACGTGAACTTTCAAATTTAGTTATATCACCTGATCTGTAATCCATATTGAGAAAAAAGTAGTACACGTCTCCCCTTCACAAGAAAAAATTAAGAGACTTATAAGGTATGAAAATTCTTCTTGTGGGGAACATATATGTATAAATATGTATGCACACTAATGCCTTTTATTAGAATATCGACAGCATGTACACAAACAGGAGACATGTACTAAAAATTGTATATTATAAACTAAAATCAAAGTTTAATTAAAATGTATTTCTCTATTTTCATAGATCCTCAGTTAAAAAATAGTGGCCCAGGAAGAGTGTGTGTTTTCCTGCAAGTGATTGATAGCCAC
>NC_137025.1:29160443-29165443 GCF_032717465.1 Coenobita brevimanus
TTATCAGATTGATCCTGAGGCAAAGATGCATAAGTTACTTGAGCTTTACCGGTGAGAACAGTTTGAAGGAGTACTGGCCAATACTTTTTGGGCCAATTAAAACCTGTAGCTACCCTCTCAAACAACTGAAAATACTTTGTTAAATCAGATTCATTAAAAGGAGGGACAAGTTTAACATTTTAGACACATCAAAATCTTCAGAGCTAGATGATCCAGTTCCACTTTGTTTCATGCGATACTCATGGTCTGCCTGAATCCTAGCAATTTCGATTTGTGTCTGTGCCTCCTGAATACGAGCCTGAGATTCAGCCTCCTTAGCACGAGCCTCCTGCAGGGCTAGCTATAACTTAGCTCTTTCAATCTGCGTTTGCTCATCTGGAGGAGTTACATTAAACAAGCTTTCATTAATCATGTCAACAATTTGATCTTTAGAATGATGAGAGCGAACAGCAATTCCCAATTATTGAACAACAAGCTTAAGTTCATTCTTTGTTCTGTTTTCTACATCACACAATGTTTGCACATTTGACAAAAAATCTTTGGCTTCATCAAGAGTAGTAATAGTAGACATCATGAATAAATCACAGTCACAAAATATCAAGCAATATCCTTATGATAATATCCTGAATATCCTGATAAGAGGTCGCCAAATTTATGTTACGGAACAGAGATAGATAATGAACACTTCAAGTGAGAACACCAATATCACTACTGTCCCGCAAAGTTCCAGGTTCAAAACAAAAGAGTTAGGTAAAATTACAAGTTAAAGTTTAATGCTCAAACTAACAACTAAACATTCAGGACTCATAAGGATAAGTAATGGCAAAAAACAGGTTAAATATATGGTTAACTGCAATAGCCTCTATTAACACGAAATTAGCAAGAGTAAATTTATCTAATTCAGCCCTGATAAAATGAGAAAACCGGATAATGCTCAGTTAATACAAGATATATTATTACAGATACAAAATCTTATTAACAATGGCTGACATCAAAAACTCCACATGAATCACAAAAACCTTACCAGGCCCACGAATTAACACCTTATGCTATACTGTACAAGAAAAAAATGTAATAACACTTATACTCAAATTACACAGCAGCTAGATGGTTGGAGACTTCCAGAGCACTCACAAAAATAATAACAACTGTACAGGGGAGGACAGAGATGTGAACAAAATGAGGAGTAAATCTAAGTGGCAATAATGCAGAGACTGAGCTCATTATATAGGGGCCGGCAGAGCTTGATACAACTTGTAAGAAGGACGCGCAAATGAAGCCATAGGGGACAAAGAAGTTGACACTCCTGCTCTGAACAACAGAAAGAACGACTTACTCTACTACAAGGGAGAAGGGGGGAGTGAGGCAGAACACGCAAGTCCAGTCACTATGGAAGCCACGAGGCGAATCGTGATCAAACATGCAGCACACTGTACGTTAGAATTATACAAAGTATGATGAAATCATAGGCTATGTAACAATATATAAGTATATATATATATATATATATATATATATATATATATATATCTCCAGATGCCTTAATCCCGTAAGGGCTGGCCACAGACAAATCACCTCCATATATATATATATATATATATATATATATATATATATATATATATATATCAAGATGCCTTAATCTCAGAAAGGGGTGGCCACAAACAAATCGCCTCCATGTCGCCCTGTCCCCCGTCATTTCACTGCCTTGCTCCCTACTGACACCCCTCTCTCCTATATACCTCTCCACTGCAGCCCTCCATCTCATCCTTGGCCTCCCTCATCCTTTCCCGCCCTCCACCTCACTCTCATTCACTCTCCTCGTCAGTGTCTCACTCTCCATGCTCTCCACAAGGCCAAACCACCTCAGTGTGATTCTCCTAACGCTTCCAATCACATCCACATCCACACCTCAACGCTCCTTCACATCATCATTCGTCAGTCTGTCTCTCCATGTGACTCCACATGCTCATCTCAAATAACTCATTTCCACTGCTCTCACACTTGACTTCTGTCCCTCCAACAGGGTCCAAGCTTCGCTTCCATAAGTTAGAGCTGGTATTGCAATATTGTCATGCAGTAACTTTTTCACTTCCATGTTCACTTCCCTGTTTCTTATCACTGCCTTCAAGGAACCAACAACTTTTCTTCCTTGTTGTACCACTTTTCAAGCACTTCATCCTCCAAACTTCCATCATTACTCATCACACTACCCCAAAAATTAAATACACTCACATTTTCCATTTTCTCCTCATCCAACCTCACTGTACATTCACCTTGAGTACGCTTCTCTCGAAGACCATAACTTTACTCTTCCCAACATTCACCTTTAGATTCCTTTTCTAACACACTCACCCAGACTCATGCACTAAGCCTTGCAGCTCCCCTTCATCTTCACTTAACAGTACAGTATCATCTGCAAACAACAGTACAGGAGTTTCCAAACACTGCCCTCTCTCATTAGGGCCACTCCAACATCCACTGCCCTACCTTGAATCTCTTTTATAACCCCATCCATATACAGATTGAACAACCATGGAGACATGACACTTCCCTGTTTCAATCCAGCCTTCAAGTAGACAAATTCACTCCATATCACTCTCCACACACGCTGCAGCCTTAGCATCCTCACATGCTCTTCACAGCATTCAACAACTTCCCATCTACTCCATATATTCTTAATACTTTCCACAATCCTTGTCTATCCACCCTGTCATATGCTTTCTTCCAAATCCATGAAAGCCGCATACAACTTCTTTCCCTTCTCTAGAAACTTTTTCACTAAAATCTAAGAATGAATATCCGATCTACACAATCTCTATTCTTCCTAAAATCTCCTTGTTCTTCTCCAACTAATTCCTCTATTATTTTCCTAACTCTGTCAATAAGTATCCTACCATATACTTTTCCTATTACACGATGAAGTCAAATGCCCCTATGATTATCACACACTTCTTTTTCCCCTTTTCCTTTGTACAAGAGAATAATTATACCTGACTTCCAATCCTCCGGGACTCTACCTTCCTCCCAGGCCAATCTGCACATCTTCCACATCCATTTTACTACTATCTCTCCCCCATGCTTCAGTATCTCACTACACACTCCATCCATTCCTGGGTCTTTCTTCATTGCTTCCAGAACTTCCATGCTACTGATTTCTTACTCTCTTTTCAAGTCCCTCCTTCTCCCAGCCATTCGCCAGCCACTTACACTCGCATTCCTTTCATTCATGGGGGAGGTGGTGGCTGAATCGGTAGAGAGGCAGCCTGCAGTCCTAATGGACCCAGGAACGAATCCCGGCTAGGACAGGGAACAGTTTAAGGATCTGAATTTCCTAAAAAAAAAGACTTTCCTGATCTACCAGATGACCCGCCAACATGTCGTAAAAATACCCTGACTAATACTAATACGCCAGTCCTGCATTAGACAGCCCTAGCATGTATTCAATATGGATGGTGGGTGTTAGCGCCGAAGTGGTGACATGTGGAGGTGTTGGAGGACTACTGGCCCTTGGGATAGGTCACTGCCCCCGTGAAATAGGTACTGAAGCCTTTGCCCAGAGTCGGAAACTAAAAAAAAAAAAAAAAAAAAAAAAAATCTATGTTCAGCAATTCCTTAAAGTGTTCCCTCCATCTACTCACTTTTTCTCCCTTCTCCACAAGTAATGTACCATTTTTATCTTCCACTCCCCGACTAACTTCATTGCCACCATGTCTAACTCTACCTCTTTCCAGAACATTTTCTTACATCCCCTCCACTTTACGCTCAAATTCCTTCCACATTCCTCATCCACTCTCTTCTTACTCTCTCTTGCTAATCTTTTCACCTCTCTCTTCCTCTCGACATATAACTCTCTCTTCTGTCTTTCAGCGTCATCCACACCCCTGTTTCTCATCCACTCAATATATGTTTCCTTCTTTTGTGGCACAGGCTGTCTCACCTCTTCATTCCACCATGCTGTTCCTTGCACCCCCTTTCGTCTTCTCTTCACCCCACACACCACCTCACATGCAGCACAGATTTTTTCTGTGAATATCTTACACACACCTTCCAAGACCCCCATCTGCTCCAAATCATATTTACCCAATTGCTCCTCCACTTTTCTCTTATATTCTGCCTCTTTCTCATCCTCTTGTAACCTCTCCACTTTCCTTGCATATACTACTTCCTCCCCTTCCCGTTTTCTATTTCTCCAATTCAGTTGTACCTTCATTTTAACCACCACAACGTGGTGCTCATAAAGTCCACTCCCCCAGCCTCTATACATTCTTGCATCCATTACACACCTTCGCATCCTTTCATCCACACACACATAATCAATCATTGCCTTCCGTTCATTCAGTTCACCACTCACCCTTCTCACCACTCGCCACTTATTCTCGCATTACTTTCTTTCTCTATGTGGATCATTTTGTACCCCCTTCTGGCACAAATGTCCACTAAAGCACTGTCATTCTCATCTATCTCAGCAGGCACACCCCACTCACCAACTACTCCATCCACTTTCACATTCCCTACTTTACCATTCATATCACCAATCAAAAACACTCTCATTCCTTTCAAACTTTTCCATGCACACTTCCACATTTGTCCAGAACTCTTTTCTCACTCTGCTTGCACGATCTTGCATTGGCGCATACATGCACACAATCGCCCACATTTGTAGCCTAACTTTCAATCTTACCCACAAAATCCATGGGCCAACTGATCCATACCCTCTTATATTCTCCTTCCATCTGTTACTCACCACAATACACACTTCTTCTTTTGCCCACTCATTCTCACCTATTCCTGCACATACACCCCATCCATACTCCCATTCTCTCACACTCTCACCTCTCCATTTGGTTTCAGTTAACCCACATACATCCACTTTTGCACCCTTAATCACCTGGACGATCTCTCTCTCTCTCTCTTTCACCTCATCATTTGCACCCCTTACGTTCCAAGTCGCCATCCATATCGTGTGCTTTGTCCGGCCCTTAGTCATCACTTTTTGG